>NC_041059.1:36759489-37059489 GCF_900634775.1 Gouania willdenowi
ATCTATGTACATAGACTGTTCACGTCACTAAAGATTAGTCACACATATGCATTAATTCTTGAGTTAGAGTCTTTTGTAATCCAAAAATTACTTTTTTTTTTTTTACTTTTTTCAATGGCTCCTAACTGCATTACTTCTTCATTTTTATTTTGGACCTCAACTTTGAAGCCATTTTAACACTCGCAATTATTGAAAATCCTTACAGCTGGAGCTGTATTACTATGCAAAATTTCAGTTTCCTATGTGATGTAGTTCTTGAGATATTGGAAGACGTACGGAAATCGACAAAAAAAAAAAAACCCTCACTAAACTGGGCATATCTCAAAAATTATTACAATTTCAGAATTTTTGAGGCTGAAGTACGTGGGACGTCCTGAAAATATGTTGAAATGACATAAAATGGCCCATTTTCTTCTACTTTAGACATCTCACATTTATTAGTATTCACACATGTTGGATGAGTTATCAGGTGTTGTATCAACATGTCCAGAGGTGATCATAGAGCTGATGAATGAGCATGGAGTCAGGAGACCAGGATGATGCCAATCAATCAAGTATTAAACAAACATGAACTGACATGCTCACTATATCTTCAACAAATCAACAAGCAGAAGATGTGTGAGCAACTCTCCAGTCTCTCCATCCACATCGTAAACCTCCACATCCGACCAAACAAAGGCTGCCTTTAAACAACTCTGACAACTAATTCATAAGATCCATGACAGCATTTATACAACACAGACATTTGAAATAATGTGTTTTCATGTAACTCACTCACTCACTCATATGTTGACACAAAAGAGTGTGAAACCAAACAAGGAGAACAGTAAGTAGTGTTTAAACACTAAGTTAAGAACTCTCTAAGTCATTAGAGAGTTTTTAATTATTTAATCTAAATTAACTGCCTAACAATAATTGAAACAAGAAGCAACGCTTTTTAATTGAAATGGATTTTGGTATATGACTGAATCAATGTAAACAATAAATGAACTTAAACATCAAAATTGTGTTTATGATTTTCATCACTGAGTGCTGAGTCACTGTTCACTACGATCACTTTGTTCATTCGTCACTCATGTCATCCACTGTGGATAGGAGACACTGTCTGCTCGGACTAGGACCGCTGTCCGTGCTAGCTGCTACATGTTTAGCATTGAGGTTCGCTACATGTATTAAGGTGGTAGCTTAGGATAGAAGATCTTTGGTCATTGGTAAACTCTTTATTGCACAATTTGTACACAACAGCAAAGACTTCTCTGGTTCACCTGTTCCTTGTGTTGTGGTCTGTGCATCAGTATTATGGGTGTACCAAGAACTCGTGCAATGAGAAAGGTTCTGCTCTGTTTGGAGTGCAAAAAAAAAGCTATCAACTATGTTATTTTTGTGGGTATGATTTTTTTTTCTTCTGTAATTAGGTAATCGTAATTAACGCAATAAAGTCTCACCACTAATTTTGAAACTATGCTCAAGCTTGGGTGGAGCTCGGTCACATCAGCTCTATAAGACACTGAATATTGTGAAATGAATGGGTCTCGTCTCCTAATAAAAACAGGTTTTTTGCTTTTCCAATTCATACACCAGTCTTGTGACTTTGTGCGTTGCTCCTATTGGCCAGTTAGCTATTCTAAAACCTGAATCTGTCTGTAGGAGACCTAGACCACAGCTCACCAACAACAGGTATCAAACTTTTTATGATATGGCCTGGATTGCTCTGCCTCTGGGACCAGTAAATCCTATCTACTGACATCCATTTCAGAGCGATTCTGACCATATGAGAACTATTGGACTGGCTCTGGGACCATTAAATCCTATCTGCTGACATCAACACACAGCGGAACAAACAGATACTTTTGTCCAGGACAAAAAAAATCTGTCAATAAAACCGTTCCCTACATTTAAAGAAAATCTGCTGAAGTATTTGTATTTTTCAGGAAATCCAGGAAAATAACACACATGTCCCAGTGATTGTAAGTAGCTACTGCATAGGAGTGAGTGTATAGGTTTCCATGGCAGCCTTTAAAAGAGTCCATTAATTACACTGCCACTTTCAATCCATGTCTGGCTTCTTCAATTAAGAAAAGTGTAAGCCGCTCAGGGAAATGGCCCTGCTTGCTTGTTAAATAAGACCTTTTCTATATACTTTACTGTTGAACAAGCCAAACTGATTGAATAAATTGAATACATGCTTACATTTGTCCATTTCAAGGGTGAGGAGCGTTTTTATTTCAACATTAACTGATGTCTGGGGCTTGCAGTGAGTCTGGTGTGCTTGGCACATGCAGTAAAGTCAGTAATCGTTCAGTATGATGAGGAAGAAATCCCAGTGAAAAGAAGAAAGCGTGAGCAGCAGAGCCTGAGGTCAGGATGTTCTAATGCACCAGCAGCAGCACTTTCTCTTTCCTAAAAGTTCAGAGCAACTGAAGAAGCCTTTGAAGTGACACGAGTGAAGGTGCTGAGCAGACTCAGACTCACCCTAAAGTGCAACAAAGAGAGCTCTCAGCACAGAGGGCTACAGGCTCATTATATTCACTATGTTTCTCCTTTAATTCAGCACAATAAAACATCCATTGTTTGCACATTCACGAGCACCAGCCCTCGAGTCTCTGTAACATGTGTGGAATGATCAACAGTTTCCAACAAATAATCCAGTAGTTCTCAAACTTTTCCCCACATTGAACGAAGGTGAACTCTCAAGCCCCACCTGCCAAAATAATCCTGACAAATAACAAGTTTAAACAGTAAATGTGTTAAACTAACAGGGAACAAGTAACATATTTCATAATGCAATTTAAAACTTTGCTTGCAATCTGTGCCAAAAATCTCAAGAGAACAGAAAAGGAAACATTTTTTATAGGTCATCTATTAAAAGTTTGTTTATTGTTTCACTCCCTGTGAATTACATGCCGACTTAAAGCATTATTTTTGCAATTTAGTTCCACGTTACATTTTGTTTCCGGTTCCCTGGAGCGCTTCCCCGAGTTCCATTTTTAGTAAGTTTTTTACTGTTTCGAAAAAGTGTGCGTTTTGCCTCCATTGGCTCAATTCAGACTCTACCGCCACAAAATGCACATTTTCGGACTCTGGAGGACCAGACCTATCCAATGATACCAGGCACCAACGTCACAATGCGTGTTACCGACTAAACGTTACTTTTGACAGTAACTAGTATTGTAACGCAATCTTTTTAAAAGAAATAACACCGTTACCATTACAATATGGTGCGTTTGTCTGTTACATTGCTAGCTGCAGTGTACTTCCTGTTTACAGTGGCAACCACTGTAAAACAGAAGAAGAAGAAACATTGTCAGCGATGATTCTGTTTACATCACGTGCGCCAATCATGGCGAGTCAATGCGAGAGCAGGACGTGCTTCTCAGAGTGGAAAATGCTATTTTGTTTTTGTCTCCAAAAGATGCATCGGTGAAGCTAAGCTAACACTGCATTGGTGGACGTGATGGAAGCCTCTGCACCAAAACAACAGCGTATGGATTTTAATGGACTGTGACCGTTATCCAGGGATAGATCAGCAAAGCTATTGCAACTAGGTAATGTGTTGTAAATAAGCAGTGTGTCGCTAGTGCTGAGTCACCGCTAACAGCAGCTCATTAGACTGATAACGTTTAGCAGTGTGTAGCTGAGAAAAATGCTGTGAATTTGTTTTTCGACATTTATTTTTATTTATTTATTTATAAGCATTTTCAACAGCAGAATGTGCACCTGGAATATGCACAGCTTACTTTACATTACTGTGCTAAGGCTGAAAATTACAGTTTTCATTTTTGAGCAGTTGTTTTGTGCTTTATTTGCACATCATTTATAGTTGTTTTATAGCAGTTTTTTGTAAAGCAAAATTGGTCAAACTGTATTCCGAATGTATATTCAGATTGCTTTCATTTATTTATTTTAGAAGGTTTTTTGTGTTTATGTTGTACATTGTTGCTAGTTTTTGTACTTAGCTGTAAGGGAACATTCTAAGGCTAAACACGACTGTTTTATGATGCTAAAGCCACTTTAATTTTTTATCTTTGATTTTGAAGAATATTCAAGTTACTTTGTGTTTTATTTACTGTATTTCACAAATCGTAACATTTTTCAGTTCTCTGCTGGTCTCAGGTAAATAAACTGGTATTGAAAGAATACTTAGTGTTTCAGTCAGATTGGTGTTTGTAAAGATTAATAATGAGCAGAGTTTAGTTCTGTGAATGTAAATGATTATTAACTGTAGGGTTGGATACAATAACATTTCATTTATCAGAGGCTTTTATCCAAAACAATGTTAATACAGGGGCACAGTTGATCAACATTGGATTATTATATTATTACAGCACTGTTATGAAGCCGTATGGACACAAATGACCCAAAATAAATAATACATTCTTTAATTCTAAGTAACTGAAAAGTTACTTTTTCCAGTAACGCATTACTTTTTGGTGTAAGTAATCAAAATAGTAAGTGAGTTACTTTGTGAATAAAGTAACTAATAACGGTAACTAGTTAAGTTTTTTCAGTAACTAGCACAACACTGGTCACAATACAGAAAAAGTCAAAGCTGATGTTACTGCGCTCGGAAACGTTGGCTTTATTTCAATTTTTCTGTTTGCATTGTCAAAATGATTGTTGGGTTCTCAGATTCAGATTCAGAAAAGTTTATTAATCAATTCAGTTTCAGATACATCCCGACCAAGAAACATGAAAGACAATCACATGTCACATGGGGGGACAGGTATGGGAGTACTGGGGAGCAACCACAGCAGGCACGTTTCTTAGATGAGAAATATGAAACTACGGGTAGAAAGAAGAGGTTAAAAAAAAGGCAAAAACCAAACAAGGCCTTTGTAGAGAGGGGCGGAGTTTGGGATCATGAAAAAACTCAACACACACAACATTCAATTTAACCAGAACCAGAACTTTAAGAAGATTCACATGAAATTGAACATGTGAATCTCCCCCTATGTTTTAGTCATAGTCTTTTGCCTAAAATATGCTTTAGTTTTAGTCTAAATTTAGTCGTCAGGATTATTTCGTTATAGTCTAGTATTAGTCAACCAAAACATAAGGCACAAGAGTTTATGCATTTCTTAGATAATCAATTACCATTGATCAAACTGATATTGGATGTTAATCATTTTTGTAAACACACAGATTTAATATGATCAATGTTAATCCAAACGTCTGAATTTTTATTATATATATTTTTTGTCGATTAAAATATTTTGATATAGTTCAGTTTATGTTAACATGCATCTTCTTAAAAATTTTTATAGTCCAGTTATTTTTGCTTAGAAAACGTAGTCAACGAAAACTGATGAAAGACTTTGGTCAACAAAATGAACACTGCACCAGGAGAGCCCTTTTTTGTATGAAATGAATCAGTATGACACACTTAGCTTCACTAAGCATCCACCATTTCCATTAAAACAATGATCAAACGTGCATTATTATTTGCACCAGATGTGTAATAATACCTCCAGATTGCAGTGGTAGTGGCTCTAAAAGATGTTTTATTTCAATGTATACAATCACACTCAATAACATAGTGGTTTTTTAATACTAAATCATAATTGTATGATATCTTATGTAGCAGACCTGCCGTTTTCCCTGAGCTTTACTGAGGAGAGACGAGTGTAGCAGAGAGCGTTTGTGAGGGTCTGCTACAGAATAAAATCCCCCAAAGCAGTGGCTGTCTCAGCCTCTTTACTGACAGCAGCATATCACACAATGCAGAAAGACATACCAATGTGTGAGAGTTTGAGCCACACCAGCTACTAGATTGTCATATTTTCATGTCCGAGGCTGTTCCGAATCTGACAGAGAAGTGACCGAACCCGACCCCAGTCCAACAGGCATTAATAAACTTTATGTCTGAGCCCGATACGGTTCAAATCTCATGTTAATCTCACATTGATGACACATTTATAGGGGTTTAACATAATACTCAACTCACAATATGATATGAAATACAATATAGTGCTCACAATACAATATAAAAAATGGCAAAAATTCCCAATGAAGAGTAACAAATGTGTAACAAATATATGTTGATGAAAAACTATTTAACTGCAAAAGCTGGAGATAGTGGCCATCCTTTATCAACCTTAAAAACAGGTGCGAATCAGAGCTGACACTGCGTCGTACGACAGGACCACCGTGGGACTTATCAAACATTGGTATCTGACCAATCCCAGCACACCAGTGATCAGGTGTTGATAAATGCGGCGGCTGAATTTTATCGTCATTAACATGTTGCGCCCTCAAATAGTCCCGGTTCTGAGGCCCCGCCCACTGAGGTCAAACAAACACTGGCAAAAAAAATACACATTTCAGAGATGAAAATCCATCATCCTCACACCTGTGGTGAAAAAAAACAAAGATGTTCTATTCGGAACTCATTTTAAACGCTCTGTGGAAGAGAATAACAGAGGCAGTGAACAGTATTTCCGTATTGCAAAGGTTTGAATTCAATTCTCAATCACTGAAAATTATGGTTTAAATAAAATGTTATTCATCCACAACCTAAAAGCATAAATCCTGCTATTTGATCAAGACATTTAGACTAGTCAGAGTGGTAATCGCGAGCCCATACACCCCCTGGCCCACTCCTCCCCCCACCCCCGTGCACGCTGTGCAGCGATCAATCCTCATATTAGGGCAGAGATCCTTGAGAGACACCGACATATAGTTTATTGGCCTCAGTTGTCCACACGCTGGAAGCAATAAAATAACACATTAAAAGAAATTAACGAATCCCTTAAACAGCCTCAGTGGATGCTCTGCTTTGGTACTGGTACATCAGATATCGCTCCATTCACCAACGCAATGTCGTGTAAAACAGGTTCAAATAACGGAACACATTTCCTATGTGGTATACAATAGAGTTCCCACGTTGGTCCAACACACAGAGCAGAAACAGTGCTCCTGTGATGCGTTTTTCACACTGCTGAACCTCTGCGTTACTGCCTGGAGGCAGAGTTTAAAGCCTGATTTATGCAACTCAATGGTCGCCAGTGAAAAATATTGTAGGGGGGGCTGTGTCATATCAGGTCAAAGTCAGTTTCAGTAACCATCCCATACAACTGAACAGAAACGGCAGGATATGAGAAACACTAATTATTTAATGCCATTATCAATAACTTGAGGCATTTTTGTCAGGTTCTGTTTGGTTTGTGTTTAGCACTTTCGTTCTGAGTCTTTGTTTATTCTGTGTTCTAGTGTAACTCTTTTCTCTGTGTTCCAGGGATTCCTGCTTGTGGCTCCACCCCCAGTGATGTCTGTGTGCTTGGTTTGTGACTGATTAGCTCCCTCATGTTTCCACCCAGGTGTGGCCCATTCATAATCAAGCTTCACTCACTATTTAGCTGAGTGCTTGGACACAGTATGACTGCTGGATTAATGTTGATGTCATTGTCTACCCTCCTCGTGTCCTGCTGCGTTTAGTTCCCTGATTTCTTCGTGCTGCCTTTTGGATTTAGGTTTTTTTTTTGTTGGAATAAACATGGACTGGTTCTGAGAACGCTATGCCTGCATTCTGCCTCCATCTCTCCTTGCATTTGGGTCAACACCTACCACCATGACATTTTTGCACAAAACATAAACAACATATTGCACAACCACAATTTTGGCAATAAATGACTTTACTTCCTACATGTTTTTACCTTTTTATTTACAGCTGAGCACATGAAACAGTGCATTAGTGGTAAATCGATCAACAGATCTGTTGAAGAGTACTTTGTATGAATATAAAACTGGCCTGGACAAAAATGATGGTACCCATAAATCGACTGACTGCAGTAATTGGCTCAACAACAACATTGTGCAACATTTTCGTGTGTGTTTTATTTATTGTCTGATTATTGTCCCAGCGGTTTTGAAGAGCAAACACAGAAAGCAACATGACACATTTACATGACTGCATCCAGCTAGCCAAGCCTTCTGTACCAAATACAAGATAAGCCTCGTGTATAAACTTTACCTTTTTTGCTGGCTTGTTGACGTTAGGCTGATCTGGGCCTCACTGTTCTATCTGTAGTTTTTCCACTAATGTTCTCCTTGGAGGGAAAAGACTGTTAAGTTTCACTGCCCGGGTCGTCCATCATTGTTGTCATTATCACATCAACGTACTTCTTCTTCTCTTCTTCTTCTTCTTTTTTGAACTTCTGACAGACTAGACACATCTAGTTGCTGCCCTCCACAGGTCCTGTGTTTCCCCACACCACAGACACACTTGGCTTACGCTGGGGCGATATCGCCATCGCCCGGAAAATTATAATTCATATTTTGTTTATGACATGTCATTGCAAATTTAAACACACATGGTGCTCAAAATAATTGATTGTTTATTTTAAAAATCTTTACTTTAAAAAAGAAAAATCTAAAACACCAGGGGAGCGGCGCCCGAGCGACCTCTATTGGCCAGCCACCACTGATGCTACATGTCAGTGGATTTATTGAAGGAAAACCAAAAAAGTGCAGGTATCAGCAATAACGTAAACTTTTTTAAATTCATGTTATTTCCTTTTAATAATCCATTATGATATGTTCTGAATGTGTGTCTGCTTATGCTTCAATGACAGCTGAAGCTTGTTTAATACTTTATTTTCAGACTCGTACGAGATGTTAGAGCTGATCGTAGCGTATGATCACGTCAAAATTGATTTACTGTCGTTTGCATGAAAGTGGTCTAACGCACAACGTATGCTCAGATTGAAACTTAATTGGAACTTAATCTATTTTCCGCAAAAGCTGCTGTATAAAATAAAAGGTTTCTTGAAATGTACAATTATTTTTTTTATATAAAAGAACACAGATGAATTAAATGAAAAATAATACAATTCTCAGGCTCTAAGTATAGCTACATTTATGAACTCTTTGTGAAACTGTTTGCTATGATGTGATTTATTTTTCTGTAGTTTCACAATGTCCGGTGATCATTCCAAAATAAAATTCCAAAAAATTATAATTTACTCAGTAATGGTTGGGTGTAGAAAAGTAACAAATTACTTCTTTTAAAACATACTTAAAGCTGCAGTTTGTAGAATCGTGAAGCGCTCCACACTCCCCCCTCCCTCGCGCACAACTGTAGAACTCTTTGCGACTGTTTTCTCCATAGATACCAATAACAAATGTAGGGACTTTATCTTGTGTTATTGGAGAGTTTTCTAATGTTTTAGAGATATGAAAGCATGTATCACTCACTGTCAGAGCAGACACACTCCACACTACAAATGAAATGGGTCTGTTCTCTGTCTCAACCTTAGATAATGTTCCTCTTAGGTTTTACAAGCTATTTATTCCATCAGTTATCACTACCTCTCTCTGAGTCACGGCAGACTGTGCACGGACTGAAAGAGGATCGAGCGCAGTCCGCCGCACACCTAGTCAGAAGAACCTCCCGGACTCTGTTCCTCCTGAACACATTTGGGCCTTTATTCTGTTGCTTCTCCACCTCAGTCTTAATTTTTCCTCTTGTCGTGTAACCGCTGTGCCAAAAGCTGCGTTAGAGACTTCTACTTGAATATAATGTCATTGCACTGTCCCTAATCTCAGATTGTGAACGGGCATCAACTTCTGACGAGCAGCTTGAGCAGCCAATAGTTATGCTTAAAACAGCTCTTGGGTGGGTCTGTTGGTAGAATGATCTCAGATTGGCTGAGGTCCAGCGTCATGCTCCTGTATTTCTAAAGCTCATTCACTGTCCACTCAGAACACTTTGGATTACAATATGCTCAAAGATGATTGTGGATTTTTGACCAAATAACACCAAAAAAATGTACATAATGCAGCTTTAAGTACAAGTAAAATTACTGATTTAGAAATGTATTAAAAAAGTATCAATAAAAGCTACTCAATTATAGTAACGTGAGTACTTGTAATCTGTTACTTTCACCTCTGATGGAGCAAAACTGTCGGTTATGCACATAAACATTGTTTACAAAAGAGAGCGTAACTCTGTGACATACATTAGTAGAGTTATCCAGAAGAGGCTCACAAAGACGAGTGTTGTGTAGACCTGCTCAGATGAAGTAAGTGTGAGCTCCCTTTGCCCACCAACCATTATAGTCATGTTTAATTCACACAAAACATTCTTTATTTATTTGCTACCTTCTGTCTTCACAAATTTTTCCCCAGCTCAGCTTCATCTATTTATCGTCCTCCCTCTCTCTCTCTCTCTCTCTCTCTCTCTCTCTCTCTCTCTCTCTCTCTCTCTCTCTCTCTCTCTCTCTCTCTTTCTCTCTCTCTCTCTCCGACACACACAAGGATGCACAACGGCTCTTTTCTGTACAATTTCCCTCCTCCTTCAATTTTCCCTCCTCTTTAAGTAGAGATTGCTGTCTGAAAGCGATGAAGCCTGACCGAGATGTCTTGGGAAATCAAAGCTTCTCCCCACCCGCTGTACCAAAACACACCCACATGAACGCACACACAAACACACACACACACACACACACACACACACACAGAAGCACACTTTGAAATATCTCCAAAGAAAATCAGGCAATCAGAAGCTCCTGCAAGCGGATGTCGGTGTTTGAAAAACACAGATATCCCTTCAGAGTTACAAAGGGCAGATCAGGAGCAGCCAAGTTGAAGATGGGAAAGCCTGACGAACACTTGGCAAAGAAAAAGACCCAAACCGCACATGACAAAAAGCCCCCATGCAAAGTCTCAAAGAGCGAAGATAACAAGATAACAGTAGGAGATAACAGGCACACAAAGGCTGTAAACGTGGAGATAAAATACCCACCCACTAACCCTGATCCTGCTGCTAGTGATGTGGCAACAGTTCCATGAAGTGCCTAAAGTGTTTCTTTGCTCTCTCTCATTGTCAAAGTGCAACACTTCCCTCAAGGACACAATTTTCTTTTTACGCCAATAAAAACCATTATGCTCTAAAACTCTGCTTAGTTCTCGAAAGGTCATTGAATGGTTAGAGTGGGTGCCAACTATGTTGCAAGTGGTTGATGTAATAAACAAAGACAACAAGTCAGTAACATGGTGAAAGTTTAATTTCTATCAGCACATTATTTACCTTCTTAGACGAGGCACAATTCTCAAAAAGACTGCATTCATGAACTAACGGTTTGTGGCAAATTGGGGTAAAAGCAGAGTTTTAGACAATTTTGATGTGTTGATCCCAATAATCCATAGTCTCAAGCTGAATTTAAAGTCCTTCATGCTCAAATTCACAGTTTAAAACTGCTTATGAACATGGTTAGCTTAGAGATGGTTTCATGCTTGTGCCAACAACTGTGCAGAACCTTGCGATGCAAATGTCCAAAAACTCATCTACGTTGTACAGCACTGTGTACCTAAGTATTGTTAATATCATCAATGATTATCTTTGCACCGTATGGTGCATTGTGGGGATATGTGCTCTGCAGAGTTTAAGGAGAGCCCAAATTGATTTGACTAAAATCTAACCTAATAAACTGACATTATCACACTCTGAATAGCACTTGTTTGTTAGTAAAATGCTAAAGATTGGCCAAAATCAGCTGTTTTGGCAGCATTTTTTTTTTTTTAATTTAAGAAGTGAAAAGCTCATGTTACAACTTGGGAACATTGATATTCTGAATCAGCATATCCAAATTGACCAAATAAGCTTGGTTCCCCACTTTTACCCCCAGATGTTCCTATCATTCACCTCTTTGAGAGTAGGGCCTGGTCTATCTAAGTTACCTTGTGTTTTACACTTGAATTCCAAGAAGAGCCAAAGTATTAGTATTAGAAGTCCAGAACGTATATTTCCTTATTCAAAATGTCACTGATACCACCTATTTTCCATCAGTAGTATGACATTGATACATATATTTGCTTATCACAGCACAGAGACTGCCTTAGTAAAAGTAACCAATGATCTCCTCTTAGCCTCAGACAGAGGGTTGGTCTCATTTCTGGTGCTCTTAGATCTCAGTGCAGCTTTTGACACAGTGGACCATCATTTATTGCTGCTGAGACTGGAAAGTATTTTTGGGATTAAAGAAACAGCACTAGGTTGGTTTAAATCCTACCTATCAGACAGAACCCACTTTATTCATGTTAATTATCTGTCCTCAGAACATGCCAGAGTTAATCATGGAGTTCCACAAGGTTCAGTTTTAGGACCAATAGTCTTTACATTAAACTATATGCTACAATGACAAATGATGGTAAAGAACAGTCAGCATTTTGCATAACTAAATGTTGCTTATAAAACATATTAGCGAAATGACAGTCCGATCTTTAACCAATGACTAGCCTAATGTTATGTTCATTCTGATAATGTTAGCTCTACTGTTACAGTGCAGGATCGTAAGGCTCTATTCTGGACTAACTGTCATTTATCCAATTCTTTATTTGATGCACTTAACCACACAACTGGACAGTAATCCATATCAGCAAGAACTAATATTTTGAACATTTGAGAGATGTATCGTTGTGGGAAAAACTCGTCTCGGGATAACTGCGGCCCTGTTTACACGGCAACATTTTCAAGTGAAAATGCTAAATTTTGTTGCATTTACACAGCAAAGGCGTTTTGGTGCTTAAAAACTGAACTTTTTAAAAACAGGCTCCAGAGTGGACGTTTTTATAAACACTTCCCTTTCCATCTTCTCATAAACAGGAATCAGACACTTTCTTTGTCACTGATCACATGCCTCACTGTTTGGAATTTAACTGAATTTATCCAACAAAGTGTTGATTTACTTCTCCATCACTTGGATCAATAGAGACGTACTTCATGCCTGCATCAGATTTTGACAACAATCAGAGTGCTTCACTCCTACTTGGAGCTTTACATTTTTGCCCGAACACGAGGTCAGGCTTAATTTCTATCTTTTTAACACGGACTCTGGTTAGCCTCAGACGCTGCGCAGTGAATGAAAGGTGAGATGACGTGTTTGGATTAGCACGAGAAAAACGCACAAATGTTTGCTGAGGAGGTGAATGGAGGCTGTCCTCTGGTCCATGAATAAATTATGTTAAGAAACGCATAAACAACTCGGTCTTGACCTGTTGTGGTGTTGTGTGTGTCACATGTAGAGAGTGTGTTTTACAGCAGTGTTACCTCATGCTCTACAGCAGAAAGAAACTGCTACGTAGCGTGTAGCTGCACATGTTTATAGTTCTATATTGAAAGAGTGGCTAGTAAATAAAGCTGAGTTATTAAAAAAACTTGCCTCGGATCATCCTACATGTGAGCGCCGCACAGGGATTTGAATAGTGTCGGCCGCAATGGGTTCAGGCTTGAAGAGAGATCAGCTTAACTTGGGTTCGGGACGTATTCTGACGGGGTACGGGCTGGGTTGGGTCAAACTTTTTTTAAAAAAAAAATCTGATTTTTTGTGTGCATTAAATGCATCTGAAATGACCCAAAAGCGCAAAAGACGTCCTGAGGTACTATGTTCAGACGCCCCTTTGTGTCGGCGTGTGTGGCACTGATAATGTATAATATAATAAATATGTATTGATTTTAAAAACACTCTTCTTCCACCATCTACTTTCTACTCCATCCTCGACTGGGGGTGTCCCCCCTCCCCCACCGCTTCATCTGGGATGCAGAATTATGACATTATATCATTTTGATGACATAAAGGTCAGCTTGAATGCGAACTGGCCGTTCAGACAGCAGTCGCATTGCAAACTATCAGATATGTATCAATATATATATTTATATCCACATATGAAAGTGGCCTCGGTCGGATTTATAAAAAAATGGAATAGTACTGTTCACATAGACATGAAACAATCAGATATGGATAAAAACATCTGAATTGACCTGCAGTGTCAACATAGCCTCACGGTTGAACCTACAACACTGATCTGATGAGTGCACCATCACCATCCAGCTCTACAAAAGATGTAAATTACGTATTACATTCTGCTTTTCTTTTTTTCTCCACGTACTGCTTTCCAAGACCAGGAAAAAGAAAACAACCGTTCCTCTGCTGCGTATCTTCCACTCCATCAGACTCATCAGGCTGATTAATCGTCACGGTTACAGCACAGCGCTGTATACGCAGCACAAACACTCTGATGATATGGATGACACTTTAATCTAAATACGAGCTAATGGAAAAACCTTTCTACTGCTGAGGACATTATCGACATAGAATCTCCGCCCCCGAGAGAGGGAAGCATCACGCCGCATCCATGAGCCAATCTAAGTGTCCTCGAATCCTAATCTGATATTTTAGAGAATTAGATTAATGGCAAATCAGCAGAAATCGCGGTGATGGACAGAGAAGGGTTGTGTGCAGCAGAAAGGAAGAAAGGCTGTGCTGGTGTTTGTCCCTGTGGCCATGCATTCGCTCATCGATTTTCCTCTGAGATAATTTTCCAGTTTGTTTAGCGACTGCGAGCGCTGTGTCTACCTTCCCCTCAGCAAGATCATTCTCATTCAAAAGTCTTTTTAAACGTGTTATTGACACAAAACAACTTCTCTGCCATTTCCCATCACTGGCTTTTACTTACAACATACACCAGTGTGACACCTGTCGCTGCACAATGTGGTGGAAGATATTAGTGCTGTCAATAGACTACAAAATATCGTGCGATTAATCATTTATCCTCTGTGATTAATTTATCTAATTCTCCTCTTTTCAATCTCACCTAAAAATTGCTGTGAAACATCATCAACCTGAGGAATTTTCATTTAAATTACATTATTGTAAACGCTGATATATAACAAAAAGTCATTTATTGTTTGTTTTTAATAGACGAACCATTTAAAATCCACTGTATGTGAGACTAGACCCAAGAGCTGCTGACACCTTTAGTTTAGACCATCAGGGGAAATATTGATGTGTACTTTAGTCAATCTACAAATAATAGAAAACAGAAAGGAAATAAAACATCAAGTCCATATTGCTATAAGTTATCACATCATAAACATGAACATATTTATGATCAATACAATTAATGAACACTAAACTTGTTGCTTTTTCTCTCCCTTAGTTAATATAAAATAAATAAAACAGACCCATCAATCACAGTGTTGTAAACTAGCACATCAAAAATAACAATGCTCATCACAAAATAAAGTGCTGTAATAACATCAAGCAATCACTTCTAGTAGTAGGAGTAGCCCCGCCCACATCCTCTGTCCACTACAATCATTCATCCACTGACTCTGAAACGTGTCATCTTGTCCAGTGTGTCCTCACCACTTGGTCTAGTGTAGCGTCCGAAAGACTGCTGTACGTGCTTGCTGCTACATAGTTAGCATTGAGATGCTAGCTGCTACATAGTTAGCATTGAGGCGGAAGAGCTGCGCTGTAGACTAGAAGAGCACCGGTGATCCACAAACTGTTTCTTGCACAGTTTGCACACAACTGGGTTTTAGTTTTCCATCCGGTGTGTTTTTTTTTTTTTTAAACTAAAATGAATGCACTCAAAATCTTCTCCTCAGGTTCCACCATTGTAGCCGGTGCAACAGTATTATGGGTATACTGGGAACGCGTGCAATGAAAAAGGTTCCGCGTTGTTTGGGGAGCAAAAAAAACAAGTGATTAATTTTTTGTTTAGTTTAGTTTTTAGTACTGTAATTAATTAATTGCAATTAAAGTTAAAGTGACAGCCCTACAAAATATATTGAGTTTTCTATTTTGGCAATATAGCAAATATCACCTATAACGATACATATATTTTTATTTTATAGCTTATTTAGTATAAAAATACTTTCACTGCTTTCTCTATTTCTAGAGGAGAAAAAGCCAAAAGTGACACACATTGTGCAGCTTTTTGTTAATAAATGTCCCATTGTGTATTTTTCAGTAATTTTGAACATCTTTCTGAGTCGTTTTGTATATTTTTTGGTATGTATGTTGCCCTTGGGTTTTTGTTGTCTTGCGTATTTCTTCCCCTTTTGTGCCATTTTTTGTCTTTTTGTTTATTTGTGTTCTTTCATGTATTTCTGTTGTCCCATTGTGTATTTCTTTCTGTGTCCTTTTGTGTATTTTTGTTGTTCTTTTGTGCATTTCTCTATTTATTTTGTTGTCCCATTGTGCATGTTTTCTCCTTTTGTGTATTCTGTTGTGCTATTAAGTATTTGTGTTGTTCTTTTCTGTATTTCTCTGTTATTTTGTGTTTTTGAAGTTTGTGTATTTTTTTGCTGTCATTTTGTGCATTTACTTTTGGGGGCCGCAAGTTGCTCATGTTGGTGATGCACGCACCAGTTTTTTTGTTGTTGTTTTTTTTTTAACATTCTTTAAAGCACTGTGATGTTATTTTAGTCTGTGTGATATTTTGCATCAACAAATGTAACCCTGAATTATCTTTCTGGTAAAATTCTATTTGAATTTAAAATATCAAGATTTATATCATATATCACCATTTTGAGAAAAAAATATCAAGATATGAATTTTGGTCCATATTCTAATAGAGACATGTGGAAACATGCATTCACACACACACACTTCTTACGGTAAAAGGAAAGTTTATTTTAATGCTACTTCTGACTCTGAATGCATTATTTTGTACTTTTTTTTGTACTCTTCTTACTTAAACTTTATTTTGGAATTTTGAGTTGAAGTCAGTAATAAACATATAATGCAATGTTAAGGAATTCATGTTTTTTTTTTTTTTTTTTCATTTCAGATATGGAAATCAACATGTATAAATTACTTTTAGTCAATTAATGGGGAGATAATCGATAATCGAATCGAATCAAACTGGAAAAATGAATCGTTAGATTAATCGATGCATCAAAAAAATAATCGTTAGATTAAATGTTTAAAAAATAGTCGTTTATCCTAGCCTTAGTGTTGACCAAACCCAGCACAGATATGTTATTTATATCACAGGGAACTGTTTTAAAAGGTGAAAAATGGGAATAATACGTCCCCTAAATAAAGTCAGAAAAACTGTTTTAGACATGAGTCTAAAAATAAACAAGGAAATTGTTTCAATTTCATTTAGTCTTGGAGTACCTGCCATAAAGTGTAAGTTTACCCTAAAACCACTTCTTACTGCTGAATACATACTGTATATGATTAAGTATGACATAATATAGTTTATTTATCCTAGATCCAAGGTCAGTTTTGGCCAATGTCTTAAATCAGCTGTAAAATACACTAAAAAATATTATCTATTATCTGATTTGTTTCTCATCTCTTGGTTACCTTGTTAAGTTTAATCAATGAAAATATTAATATTAATGTTTTTTTCTGTCAGTATATCCCATGATTTTAAATGTTTAAAAATGGTAAAATAAAAATAATTTTGAAGTTTACAAAGTTCAATTATCTAAACTAATTTAGAATGCAATTAAGATTACAACAGCAACAGATTTTTTTCAATTACAATTATAATTACACTATAATTGTAATTAATGATCTATTAGGCGATTACAATTATAATTGCGCCCAAAACGTACCTGAGGCTGCTGATTCCTGTTGCGCAGCCTGAAGTTATTAATGAAACTATATGTGCTATAGAACAGGGATGTCAAACAAGAAAAGTTTACTTTAACATCATTGTGACCTAGTTTTTATATATATATCAATTCAGTTCACTTCAAAAAATTGTGATTTTGTGGAATTTAGAGCAATTTTGTGGAATTGTTTTGAAAATTTGCAAGATTTGTGGAAAAATCAAGAGTTATTTCCACAATTCACAATTAAAAAGGACTGCATTCATGTTATATAAACATAGGAAAAATTCAAGCCCCTAAAAATATATTGTAGTTTTCATTAAATTAGGGAATTTGAGATAATTTACACAATAATTTGCTTTTTACTTTCTTCTGTGGATGCTCTAAAACAGTGATTCTCAAATTGTTTGGCTGAAGTCCCCCCTTTTTCTTATTTCTGAACCAAACTCCCACTTTGTACGACTACAACATTTTGCTTAGAAAACTAATTAAAAACAACTGCAGATCATAATGATGGAACGATAACACACATTTTAATGAATCTCGTTTTGTAAAGAAGTGGAATGAAACAGTATTTAGTTCAGCGATTCTCAACCTTTTTTGGATCATGACCTCATTTTGATTTCAAGAATTTCTGGTGACCCAAAGACATTTTTTTCTAGTTTTTTCTATTAGTTTTTTAACATGTTTGAGCTCAGATTTTTTTTCCATGTGCATTATAGTTGAACTACATTAATATTTCACAAAGTGAAAGTATGGAAAAACAGTTGTTTGAGATTGTGTGTTGTTTTCATTAAAAAAATATTAATAATTTAAAATTTCAAAAAACTTATTTTAATTTCTCAGAAATTTCAGGCGACCCCACACGAGGTCCTGACCCCAAGGTTAAAAAACACTGATTTAGTGGCTCCTGAATAGATTTATTTGTATAGTTTTAATCATTTACACTGACACTTTATTTGTTAATTTTCCTCTCTCTCTCTCTCTCTCAGGTACCCCCTGTAGTACCATTGCGTACCCGTAGGGGTGCACGTACCCTCATTTGAGAAACACTGCTATAAAGGGTCAGATTTGCCCCCTAGGCCTTGAGTTTGACACGTGCTGTAGATGTTTTAGTCACATTTAGTCAAATATCCACGAATAACAACCTGAATAAAAACTATACACACAGTTGTTTGTCCTTTATAGTGTTGATGACATAGACATTATACTGAGTGGTAGAGAAAAGTGTAATGTGTGTTTGCTTTTGGTCTTGTAAATGTGTTTTGTCAGTGACGGAGCACAGACAGAGAAGCCTCATCAAATGTGAAGACATCAGGACGTCCTCAGAGCGATACTCTGAGTAAGTGAAGAACAGCCACAACAACGGAAGTGAGTCTGAATAAAGAAAGACGATTATTAGAAAGAAATGTCATTTCCTCTGTCATTGCCTCAGCGTGCAAAGTCACGCTTCCAGGACGAAGCACAGGGAGAGAATAAAGTCCTGACTCGTATTACGGCCACAACGATCCAGGAAACGGATCTGGTCACTGGTGTCCTCTGAGCGTCCAGAACAGAACGTCTGAGTCAATGTGAGTAAAAAACGTCAGGTCACCTTTAGCTTGACCTCAGTCAGCATCTACGGCTCGGCTATAATCACAGCCTGTCCACTATGATCCTTGTTGAACCTTTGTGTGCCTGGCAGTCAGGGTTGAGGTCAATTACAATTGTAATTGCGTAATTGATAATTATTATTATGGCATAAATGTGATCATATTGCTGTTGTAATCATAATTAAATTGTAAATGTGTTTAGATAATTGACTTTGTAATTGTCGTGAAAATTCTATACAAATGATCTATTAAAATTTAACGCAAAACTTGGGAACCATGTTACAGTTCTATGTACAGTTCTACACAAAATGTAGTTAACAATTATTAACATATGTTTCATATCAAGCTTTTTAAAATATATATAAATCTAGGGGTATACTGACAAAAAAGGCTCAGACGCCCACACTAAAAATATTATTATTATCTATATTTTCATTGATTATGAAGAATAACAAGGTAACCAATAGATAGGAAATAAATTATATGACATTTGTTTTTAGTGTATTTTACAGCTGATTTATGACCTGTTATCATCAGAGATGCTAACAGAAAGCTAACACAAGAGGAAGGTTCACTTTTTATTTATTCATGGCTCAGGAATTGGGATTAATTGCATTTGAACTTTAGTAATTGAGAATGTAATTGTAATTGACTTTCAGAGGAAAATAATAATCATTTTAATTGGAATTTGAACAAATTCTGATGACAGTATCAGTGCGTTCTTATCATGTAAAGCAGGGTTTTTCAACCACTGTGAGAGATCGTCAGCCTTAGGAAATTATTCAAATGTAAGTGTTCATTGCTCATGTTAATAAACTAGATTCACTTCATTATTGAACATTAAATCCATCAATAACAGCCTTTGGATCAAGTCAAACAATAAAGAACAAAATTGAACTATTAAAATGTGTCATATAGTATCTAATATAATAATAATAAAAATGTTATATATATTATATAAATATAATATAAAATTATATATTTATTTAATTAGCAGAATAAAGTTTGATTGTAGTTCTAATCATATTTAATGTTTAAATGTGTCCCTCCCACCGGAGGGACACAAAGATGATTTTAAAAAAGTAATTAAAAATAAATTAATTTTTTTGTTGTTGTTTGATTCCTATTAAAAAACACTTATAAGAATGACTGCAAATTGTAAATTACACTTTTTATTAGAAAGAAGAAATATAAAAGATCATAAAAAACGTTAGAATGACTGTATATTGTTAATATAGGCTACAGTGTTTAATAGTTCCAATGAAAAGAAGCTTGGCTCCAAAAAGGTCGAAAAACACTGACGTAAACATCTCACAGGCCTCTGCTACCAATACATCTCTAGCCTGATCTAGTTTCACATCTCTATGAACTAGCTATGAGTAAAACATGAATAATGGAAGCAGCTTAGTGGTGATTGGGATGTATTTATCAGCAGTGCGTCGGCCTTTTATAAAGTAGATCATTAAATTAATCACACTGAAATATTCAATGTGATGCTTTAATGATAGCACAGAACGTAGCAGTGGTAGAGGCAGGGCCGTGTTACAGCTAGTCTCTCATCTAACACACCTGATTGTGATCAGTAATCAGAGGAGGCGGAGCTTATAACGGGCTGAGAGGACCAGAAGAATCCGTGTATCATTCCTTCATTCGTTTTTCATTATGTAACAAAAACATGAAAAACAAAAAGAAACACTAATTATGTGATATTTGTTTCCAAAACCAAAATGAAAAAAACGAAAACGCCTTGTTTTTCAAATTCAAGCTCTTTTGCCTCGGTACAGAAAACGAAAAACAGAAAACAAACACCTTTGTTTGTTTTCTCCATTACCGATTTGCCGTAATTTATTTCATTTTTTATTAATGTACCCCCTATGACAATTTGTGTACCCCTGGGGGTACCCATACCCCACTTTGGGAACTAGGCACTAAAACATTGTGGCACTAATAGCTGTACGTATAGACGTGGTTGAGACTGTTAATAGTTTTATTTAAATTATGTTCTTATCCTAGAAAGATTAACTAAAGTCTTTTTTTTGTATGTCAACATTAGGGCTGAACGATTTTGGAAAATAATCTAATTGCGATTTTTTTTTTCCCTCAATATTGCGATTGCGATTTAAAATTCGATTATTATTTTTCAAGGGTCTCTTGTCATGTATTTTTCAATGAACACAAGCAATAAAGAAATCTGTTTCATAATAAACAATTTCAGATTTATTTAAACTTTAAATAAATAAGAAATGTAAATTTATTGTTGCACAGATTGCAACAATAAAGCAAACAAATCTGTGGCTTTACCTCTTCAACATTAGGGATGGGTATACTACTATACTACTACTCTTATTGATCCGGTACTTTATTGATACCTTACTTTTTTTAAATCAATGGAAAAACACAAAAAAACAAAAAACAAATAATAACACTAAACCAACTATCTAAACAATACAAATATTCAAATCAAGCATATCAAACAACTTAACAATGAAAAATTGTGCAAAAGGAGAAATAGTGAGCTGATAGCTGCTGCTGCACTGCCTCGTGACAACAAGGTTAACTATGTTGATTTATCCCTGTTTACCGTATTAACGCGCAGCGTTTCAGCTGTAAGATAATATATGATCGCAAGTCACTAGTTTTTTGGCTGAAAACAATAACAAATGTGTAGATAGCGTTTACAGACACAATCACTGCAAACAGTTCCAGATTTGATGAAATGCATTGTGTCCACTGCATTCATTTATTTGCATTTCCTCCTCCCATTTATTGCCCCTCTTATTAGATCCGCCTACTTTACATATTAATCAGAGGGAAACGCGTTAAACGGATTTGTGGGTGCATTGTGACGCGCAGTACACAAGCAGTCCTGATTCCCTGGGCGTGAATTAACGTTTGCACACGTTTTAATAAACCTAAACCTTTAGTGTTTTGTATATTTGTGTAGTTCAGAGGGTGGACGCTGAGTGGGACGGCCTTATGGGGTTGGCCCAGTGTCCTCTCTACTTCTGTTTCTTTGAGTTTCTCTTGAGTTACAGTGTTGGATACAGTGAGACCTTCAATACACACTAAAGAACATGTTACATGTGTTTAAATAAACCATTGCAAAGGAGAAGTGCTGCGACGGTGGAACGTGTGTTCTGCTGGTTAAAGCCGTAAAAGAGTCACACATCATACGCTTGATTTACCCTCAATGAACGATCGGATGATACGATCAGTTTCATCTCATCACACATGCCTGCAGACTGTCACAATAACATCCATTCATTCATTTATTCAATTTATCTGTATATTTATTTATTTATTAGATAGGCACAGTGCACAATAATGAACATATATTGTAGATTCTAGCAAAAGTGCTATTTTGCATTAACCGTCCTTAGTCAGGTAAGAAACAAACATAGAAATAAGACAAGAAAACATAATTTAGCAGATATTTATGAACACAAAGCACATTTATATCATTCTTACTGTAAATCAGGACTGGTTTGAAACACAGGTGTTTATTCACGTGTAAATCAACGGTTTAAACCAGTGGTTAACAATCTTTTTTGTCCCGTGAACCCCTTCATAACATGAGTACCCTCTCCATAGACTCATATGCTTTTTCATTTGTGGAACAAACAGGCTCTCCTAAATGTTTTCTATAAAACAATGAGTGGAATTTAAAGTGGAAATTTGGTAAAAAATAAATAAATAACAATGCAACTATTGTGTGATTATATCAATAGTAAGTTAATATGGTCTCCAATGTCAAATTATTGTCAGAAATGTGAAAAAAAATGGCCTTTACAGCATCAAATAATCTGGTTTCAATCAATTACAAAAACACAGTATTTTATTGAGCAATAGTATTGTTAGTTTGTAATTAATTTGTCCAAACATTAGCCATAAAAGAAACTAGGAATATTTTCTGATTATTTTTAAATTAATTGCTAAAATCTTTCCAAGTACCCCCTGCAATGTGCTTCTGTACCCCTAGGGTACGCGTACCCCTGTTTGGGAACGACTGGTTTAAACAATGCGTGAACTGTCTTTTAAATAAGGCAGCAAGGGTTTAGGTCAGTTACAATTACATTTTCAATTACACATGTTCAATTACAGTTCAATTACAATTACAATGACCAGCATTTTCTCCAATTACAATTAAATTACAATATTTTTTTTTTTAATCATCAGAAAGTCAATTACAATTATGTTCTAAATGACTCAAGTTCAGTTACAATTAATCACAATAACTGAGCCTGAAATAAATAACCTAATAAAAGTGAACCTTCCACTTGTGTTAGCTTTCTGTTAGCATCTCTGATGCTAACAGGTCCTAAATTAGCTGTAAAATACACTAAAAACTAATATCTATCATCTAATTTATTTCCTATCTATTGATTACCTTGTTAGGCTTCCTAATCAATGAAAATATAGGTTTTAATATTTTTGGTGTGGGCGTCTGAGCCTTTTTTGTGTCACTATACCCCGGTAAAATGTGGTAAAGCTTAATATGAAACCCATTTTAATAATTATTAACTACGTGTGTAGAACTGTACATATAACTTTAATATTGTTACCCTGTTTAGCATTAAATTATAATTACCAATTTTTATAGAATTTTATGACAATTACAATTAAGAAGTCAATTATCTGAACTCAGTTAGAATTTAATTATGATTACAACAGCAACAGTTTATTTTTAAATTACAATTACTTTCATAATTATGCCATACTAGTAATTAATTATCAATTACACAATTATAATTACAATTGAGCCCAACCCTGAAGGCAACACAGGATCCCTGGTACGGATTTGTTTCCCATGGAACAAACAATGCTCCAATCACATGCACTGGCAGTAATGGCTTACAAGGCAGATCTGAATGTGTGCCAGAACAGCTGTGCAAACACAGTTTTTGTCCTTTAGCCCGTTCCAATGCTTCCTGCCTTTAGGGCTGAGTCTAGGATTACAGCAGCAGGTCTGTTACTGTTACTCTGCATGTGACGTCTAATGTAACAGGAAGAAAAGAACACAACCTCTACAGTTGGTGTTGATCACAGGGACACGTGCACACCCTTTGGAAGCTATTGTTTTATACAAGCTGTGTTAGTGAGACATGATCAAATAAATAAATAAAATATAAATATAAATAAACAAGTTCTACACCACGGGGAAGGAAAAGGAACCAACAGACACCTAAAGGACAGTAACATACAGTGTAAGGATATTAAAAGCTTCTATTCAGCGTTATTGGCTTTACATCCATCCATTCTCACAAATTCTACAAAAATAAAAAAAATATATATAAATTGATCTGATTACAGACAAATCACAGCAGGGCAGTTAGGGACATTATTTACGAAAAACACATATAAAAACACTCTCACTCTGCATGCACATATGTAGAATCGTTCGCGCACATACAGTATGTAGAAGTGTGCACGCAAGTATGGAATCGCAAACGCACATATGTAGAAGTGTGCACGCACATATGTAGAATCACATACAGTATGTAGAAGTGAGCATGCACGTATGGAATCGCAAACGCACATGTGTGCACGCACATATGTAGAATCACATACTGTATGTAGAAGTGTGCACGCACATTTAAAATTATGAAAAACATGAAATATGTTTGTGTTTTTATTAAATGTTGTACATAAAAGAAAGCATGTGTGTGTATATATATATATATATATATATATATATATATATATATATATATATATATATATATATATATATATATATATATATATGTGTGTGTATGTATATATATATATATTTTTTTTTTTTTTTTTTTTCTTCAAATAATGCACAAAAAGACAAAATACTATATAGTATTTTGTCTTTTTGTGCATTATTTGAAAAAAAGGCAACTCAAATGTACTTGTTGAATGCTTGCGTGTGTATTGTGTGTATTATTGGAAAAGGTAACTTGAATGTTATTCATGTTGGGCATATAAGTATTTTTGCTTCTGCCTGTTTTATTCTTGTTATATGTAATTGTGATTTATGTTTGAATATTTTTTGTTAGACTGAAACAAATGAAGTGAAAGTGAAACCTCAGGCTCACATTCAGTTCATAATTTAAACTAAAGAAGTCCCATTTAAAGTGTAATATGAACGAGCACACAAAAAATATCTAAATTGCGCATTAAGAGTCTGAACAAAACGAAACGTTAGAACATTTGATTCATTCTGCAAATGTTCCTGCTACATCATCCTCTGCCGTTCTTTCCTCCATGTGCAGTGTTTTCTTCTGCTGCCCAGAGGCTTTTCATCACCATTTTTAGCTCACAGCTTGGTTTTGGAATATTATCACGTTCCCAATGCAAACACCTTCCTGCCTGATCCTGTATGGAAACGATTCAATCGTCTTTGATGTAAGCTTCTCACACTGGACTAAAAATTCACAATCCATCGTCTGTTTCTTTGTTTCTTTCAACCCTTTATTTTTCCTCTTTCGTTCCAGCCATCATCACTATTGATTGGGTTCTAGATTTCATCTCTTCTTCCACGAGCAGGCATGACGTTTCCTTACACACCCACAGGGGGAACATGTCTCCAGTAGGTAAAGCCAAACAAAAGCACTTCATCTCAGCACAGGAAAGAAAAAAGTAAAACCAACAACAACAACATGCTGCTGTAAATACGAGGAGGATATATTGTCGTGCTTTGTTGGCACTGTTGCTTCCCATGTGGCGTCACAAATTCAGGAAAGTGTGACAACACAGACGGTAAACATAACGGGCCTTTTACAAGTGTGGCAAACACTAAAGATGAAAATAGTCTTTCTCACTCTGGGCTTGTTTATTATTGTGTGCGTCTGGCAGTGCAGAGAAATGCTAGGATGTGTTTAATTTCACAAAGGTGCTAAAGTGTTAATGGATCTTTGTTTTGTGGTTTGCCTTTGGTGCTAAAATATAAATAAAAGTCCTCAGTATTCATAGGCTCGCCTGGTGACAATGACAATAAAAGGAGGGAATGACATTTTAGAGTATTTAGTCATAAAGTAAAACAAAAAAAATGGCCAGGAGGTGATTATTTGAGGCTTAAATTTAATAAGTAAATAATGTACACAGTTAAAGAATTACACACCAACTCCACAAACAAAAGCCCCTGCTGCATTTTATCCCTCCAATAAATGAAAATAAAATAATTCAAAGTTTGATGCAATAACCCACAAATTAATATTACATAGTATTTATTATAGAAATATAACAATGATTAATTTATCATTTATTGCCTGCAGCAGTGAAAGATAAATGGTTAAATAAAATAAAATAAAAAAGATTAAAAGAAAATCTTCTCCAACCCATAATAAGTGGGAGACAACAGAAAATAATATTGGACTGATTATCTCCACTTATTTCATACCTCATGCTCTCCACACATGATGATGATGATGATGATAATGATAATGATGTGCTTAGCCACACATTATTTCCAAGCAGCGTGCTTTTTCTCCTTATAAAATCTCCTTATTTACTAGTCAGCAGTGAGATAAGCCCGTTCTGTTCCTGACTGACACTCTTCTTAAAGGGAAGCAACTTCCAAAGATGGAGGTTTACAAGCTTTGAGCTGCAACGTTTAGCTTTTCTACCCTTTATATATAAATGTCAACTAAGACAAGCATCTCATTTTAAATCCACTGTGCAGAGATCACACTAGTAGGGGTGTAACGATTCATTTTAGCAACGATTCAATTCAAATCAAGGACGATATTCATTCATTTAGAACAATTGAATCCAACACCATTCAATGACATGAAAACAATTCAGTAACTTTTTAGCCAATAAATAATAAAAATGAGTCCCTGAATACTGGACAGTACAGGTGAGGTTTCATATATATCTGATGTTTCTTTTAAGGGAATCATCTATAAATTATTTATGGTCACAAACAAACAAATAAACAACATTTGAAGGCAAATGTATTCACATTTTATTTGATTAAAGTCCAACAAACACTTCATTTTAAATGAACAGGATGTAAACTTTTCTGCTCTCATTTTCAATGCTCAATATGTTTTAAAAATAAAAATACATATTAGGTTTACCTGAGTCTTCTGCTTGTTTTTTAACATAAAAATAATATAAAAACTAACTGAAATCACTAGACTGATCTGCTGCCTTGTTACTGTATGTAGCAAGTGTTGCTAATGCTAATGCTACACCACTTTAGTTAAACAAAGTAAAAAGACTGTGACTAAAATAACTTGTCAGCCTTTTTTTAATGTTCATTGTACTTGGAACCAGTTTGGTAAAAGGCTTACATACATTTTTAAAAATGTTTGAAAATTACCCTGAAAAATAATCTTTTATCACTTTTTTTCCATTTAGCGTGATTATTTAAAATAGGTGAATTAGTTTGTTTTACTGATGAATACAGTTTCAATAGTTTAAATGATCTGAATGAAAAAATCGTGATTTTATAAAGAAATAATCGTGATAGGATTTATTTATTTTTTTTTGTCATATCGCCCACCCCTAGTGTAAACAGCAACACAGCAACAGAAGTAAATCATTAACAGCCTTCCTTCTCCTCAGCTCTACTGGCCACAGAATAATTCATTTAAGAATGGGTCACAAACACATCAGATCATGCCATAAAATCAATACAAGGTGGTATAACGGCTACTAAAAATGAAACTATGTGCGCTCTTCGGTTAATACTGTATTATCTATATACTGAACGTACAGATATGAACTGTAATATCAACCTGCCTTCGCTATGTTTGTTTTACCTGTGAGGTAGTTTGAGAAGGAGGAGCTTATGTAGGGTAGGAGGAGCTAGGATTGTCAGAAGGTGGAGTTTCACAGTTATGAGTTAGAAAAATCCATCTCACCCATTTGGAGCCGACTTTTTACAAAATGTGGAATAACAAGGGAGGAAACAGAACTTTTCAACTTTGACCCTCTGAATGAGGCTAAAGGAATGTACAGTATATGACTGTAGTAAAACCATTATTAAGTGATTTTTTCATAATAATGCCCCTTTAAAGCCAAAGTATTTCCACAAACTGCTTTAGAACACATCCATATAAAGTCTGCCGTGCTTAAATCTAATGCGCTATTTCCTTGTATTGATATAAGCAATTGATTACCTTTTAAAATGACTTTAGATCAATTAGCGTCATCCGGAAGGCCAACTTGCCGAGCACAGATGGATGTAGTTGGATCGTAGGAATAATGAATGAATGAAAAGCTCTCAAATCAAACACTTGTTACAAACTTTTCTAATCATTTTCCATGATTCCTTCATGAAAGGAGCGTATTGAGAAACATCCTGATTATGACTTTTCCTCTTCATTGGCCCCTTAAAATCTTTGCTGACCTCAGCTGACTGATGATGAAATAATTTCCCACAATTCCCTGCATCAAAGCATATAATTTGAAATCCATCCATCCATCCATTAATTTCTCCACCTGCAGGGCCATGAGGATGTGCTGCTGCCTGGATGTGTGAGCTCACACTGGAGAACACGCAGGTTCTGTCACAACGCCAACACAAACAAACAAACTCTTTCTCTAA
The DNA here is from genome assembly GCF_900634775.1 of Gouania willdenowi. Lineage (NCBI taxonomy): Eukaryota > Metazoa > Chordata > Actinopteri > Blenniiformes > Gobiesocidae > Gouania > Gouania willdenowi. Next base: position 36,787,955 of record NC_041059.1, read on the forward strand.
AAACACATCTATGGTATTTTTATCTTTTCTTTGCCATTTTTCATTTTGCCAGAAGCCGAAACTTGACAATAAAAAGGATTTGTTCGTTCCCTCCTTCACAGCACCTTTAGCTCCTCCAATCAATCAATCAATCGGTAACGTTCCTGCTTTTGATTGTAGCCTAGGGAAATTATAGGAGAGATTCCATGCAAGCACGGGGAGTTTTAGAAAGACCTGGATTATTGGTAAGTTTACCTTCAGCTAATGAAATACAATCATTCTGCAGCACCTGCTCACTAGAGCTGTGCATCGCCATGAATCTGACAATTTACATGTCTCGATACTAAACAATATGACATACATTGCAATATATCACAATATTGATATTTACTCATTTCAAAATGTATGAAATACAATTAATTAAAAAAAACATTTCAACCTTGCAAGAACAAGTGAATGGTAACCAGTGTTTGGAATAACGGCGTTTAAAATAACGGCATTATGTAACGGCGTTTGTTTTTCAGTAACAGGGTAATCTAACTAATTACTTTTTACGCCGTTACAACGCTGTTATCGTTACTGAACGTTAAATGTGGTGCATTACATGCATTGATTAAATAAACTGTTATCCGAAAGCATCCCTGGCTTCTGACTCGACTGTTGTGAGGAGGCGGGTTAAAAACAAGGTGAGCGATTATGATTGGCTAAGGCGACGTGCCAGCACACGTGACACGCGACACGCGACACACACACACACACACACACACACACACACACACACACACACACAGCAGATTGCATGAAGCAGCAGAGATGGCGAGCGTGGAGCAGTCTGATGAAAAGTTGACATTTTTAAGGTGACGATACAAACACTACTTTAAATTAATTGTGGTCAAAGGTAAGAACGTGTATGTGAAGTGTTCATTATATCCAGGAGTGAAGACTTTGTCCACATCCGTTGTAAACAACTCAAAATTAATGAAGCACCTCACACACGAATCTAAAAATGTGAATTATTTGACATATAGCAACTTTTTTTTTTTTAATAGTAATGCAAATAGTTACTTTCCTTGGTAATGAGTTACTTTTATTATAGAGTAATTTAGTTACTAACGCAGTTACTTTTTTGAACAAGTAGTGAGTAACTATAACTAATTACTTTTTTAAAGTAACGTTCCCAACACTGATGGTAACTAATTCAAGTATAATAATAAAAAAGTCATATGTTTATCAAACTGTCAAACTACATTTTTCAAAAAAGTTTAACTTTTGCTTCTACAGCAGATTCTGATTCTGTTAAGTTCTTAAATTATTACCTTTTTTTTTTTAAAGTAACCATATACATCTATTAAAGTGCTCAGTATGTTTTATAGAAACAAAGTGAAATCTACCTCCAGCTAAACTGCATTGATCACTGATGTGGTTTAACAAGGTCTGATGTGGTTCACTGACACACAGTGACCGGGCAGTTATTAAATGATTAATTCATTAAATAGTTTTTAGTTAAAAAAACATGATTAAAGAAAATGATTTGGACATTTTTTTAATCAATACGATAATCACTAAGTGAAATATCTCACACATCATATATTCACCTGGAAATAATTCATTCATGTATCCATTCCTCTTGTCGACATCTTTCTTTCTGTCATGTTCAGTTGTGGAAGTCTAAGGTAAGGAAACAGGTTAAAGTCGGCGACCGGGCGATTTTTTTCAATCGTTGTTTTCAGCTCCAGCTCAAACTGCTCACACTGTACGTCCATACGCGACACGTCAGGGTCTTGTTTTCGGAAATGCAACGTACAAATTAAAAGAAGAAGAAGAACTCTAGCGTTGCCATTAAAATAGAAGAAGAAGAAGGAGAACCCGGAAGTGGATAGACACTCGTGAATCTCAGCAAAAAGAGCTTTAAAAAGGAAAAGGCGGCAATGTGATGGAGCAGGAACTGGACGGATGTGGGCAGTACGGTCCGTCAATTCTACAACGATCCTACATTATGTATACTACACCATTTATATTACAAGATGCATGACTCACAATTTAGCCGAGACTCGGCCCGATCCCAAAAATAGACGCACGACTGAAAAATGCAATAGTATCCAGCGGAAGCCCCAGAGCGGAAGCCCCTGGTGGGACACAAGCCTCTGGCGGGGCGAAAGTGCTCCTGACGTGACAGCGGAAGCTATTTTTCAATACGACAAACCTTGAATTTAGCCAGGAAGTGGAGGTGGTTAGGTTTAGGGTTAGGGGTAGTAAAAAAGGAAGGTATATATAGCCAGGAAGTGGAGGTGGTTAGGTTTAGGGTTAGGGGTAGTAAAAAAGGAAGGTATATATAGCCAGAAAGTAGAGGCGTATAACGGTTAGGGTTAGTAAAAAAAGAAAGGTAGGTATTGCATAATTTCCAGAACAGTGGATAGGGTCCCTGGTATTCTACCTCACATCCGTCCAGCCAGGGCACATTCGCCCAGCCAGAGGCTTGTGTCCCGTCAGGGGCTTCCGCTCTGGGGCTGCAGCTGGATACAAGTCAAAAAAGCAGTGTATGCCTGCCTTAACACATGCTATCAAAAAGATAATTCACGCTGAAAGGCCATTTATGTACTCCAATTAGTCTGTTAATGCATGTTTATGAACTGCAGAGGAAATTTATGTGGAATAACATGCAAGCATGTGGAAAACAAGCAAGTTCCAACCATGCAGAGAGAAAAGAGAAGGAAAGCGTTTTGTTGCAGTGAGACCAAAATGCTAACCACTACAGAACGGTAATAGCATCCAAACATTGTGTTCATTTTCAATGCAGTACAACAACAAAACCATTTTGAACATCAGGAACCAAAAATAGGACGTTGCAGCATATGTTTTTTATTAGGCTACCGGACTCAAAACGCAGCTCACTTTGTTGTTGTTGTTGTTGTTGTTGTTGTTGTTGTTGTGTACACTAGTTAAAATCACTACTCCTCTGTTGTTCGTGAACAGATCAGGCTGAAATTTGGTAGCTATAATCTATGGATGTCTACGCATCGACTCTCATAGCTTAATTTTCGCTTCAAGGGCCCCAAAAGAAAAAAAAACCCAAAGAGGATTTCTCATGTATTTGCGAGTCAAATATTACGATGGTTGGTGGAACCGAATCATTGACACATACCAATATACAAATTAGGCCCATTACCTCCTACGTGTCACGGGGGTGCCAGGGGGCCCCCAATTTTTTAAATTTCCACTCCTCCGTTAGTTATCGTTAGATCGAAATGTAGTTTGGTATGAATACTCTATGAATTAATATGACAACATGGGAACATAGTCGTGTGATACATCGTTTCAAAGATGATTCAGCGTAAATTACAATTATGCCTCGTAACAATTCGATTATGTGCCGATTATTGTTTTCTCATTTATTTGTGAGTCAAATATTGTGACAGTTGGTGGTACCAAATCATTGACACATACCAATATATGAATGGGGCCCATTACTCCGTATGTGCCACAGGAACGCCAGGGGGCCCCAGGGGGCCCCAGGGGGATGCATTTTTCAAATGACTATTTTCATTATTCTGTAAAGTGGGCTCTGGCATTCAGGCAGTAATAGGGAACAATAGGTAAAGGTAAATATCAGTCTGGTATGAGAATGTCCAAAGAATATATAAAAAAAACTCAAATGTTCCGATACATTTGGCTCCAATATGAAAACTATGGATTTGACTGAACAGAGGAATAATTACAATTGTGTCTGTTCTCTCCAAATGTTTTCATCTTTGAATTGTAAATGTTTCTGATGTGAATAACTTCTACATTTGAGGAGAAAATGACTTTCAACAAATGCCAAGGTTCTTGTCTTTAACCTGTTGTACGTTATGAGGAGCTACTCTCGTTGCCTGGAAACTGGCAGCAACAGTTCAACACAAAACGTTGTGTTAAAAAAAAATAATGTCAACACAAAGTCAGAGTTGTGATCTGCTCCTTTTTTTACTTTCCATAGACGAGACAAGTTCAAAGTGGTCCAGTGTCAGTTATTATTGTTCATCAGTAGAGGCTGATGTTTTCTCAGATAATTACACAGTTTGTTCTACACACAGTGATGACAGGTTGTGGCACCTGAAGGTCAGCTTTAAAATACACACAGACGCTAAAAGTAACATATAAGTATTCACTTTACTGTAAATGAGTTTTAAAAGAAGATTTCTACACCCAACTGTTACTGAATAAATGATTTATTTATTTTTTAAATAATCAACGGACACTGTAAAATAACAAAAAATAAAATGACCAGACAACAATTAAACGCATCACATCATAGCCGACCAATCAGATTGAACGTAATGCACAGCGTTAAAACAGCATTGAACGAGGTTAATTTCTCAGTTTTAGAGTTCATAAATATTGCTATACTCAAAGCACCTGTCCTAAACTCATGGCCCGGGGGCCAAATGCGGCCCTTTAGAGCATCCAATTCGGTCCGCAGGAGAAAGTAAAAATGACAGAGAAAACATGAATCATTGCGATAATGAAACTCAACAATATTTGCAGGTGCTCACAGTTTTCCCAGTGCTTATATTGCATGATGGCAGTCAACGTTAAACTGCTGGAAAAACTCAAATTTTTAAATTTTCCTCAAATTATTACAAAATATTTCCCTTAATTAAATAGAATGTTGACACAAAATCGAGGAAATTTAAAGTGAAGATCCTGTAGTAACTGATATCTGTCAGTTATTGCTTAGATATGGTCGGTTTATTACATATTTAGTATTTTCTGCATACGTGGAAGTGCAAACTGCTGCGTATTTGACCCCTGAACTAAAATGAGTTTAACACCCATGATTTAGAGACTGAGATTTTCTTTAATTTGAATTGAATTCATTGGTGTTATTTTATTTTTTAAAGAATTGTACATTTTTGACAAAGCTTTTATTTTATACAGATGTCTTTGTGGAAAATAAATGAAGTTCCAATTGTGCAAGATTTGGTCTCTTCCTTTTTAACTTCATAAATGAGATGTTTACTGTATATGAGGGAAGCGTACCAAGATTTATTACCAATAATAAACATGGGGGGTGAAAGTAACTAGTAACTTTTACACAAGCTACTTTTTACTTGTACTTGATATTTTATGTATGACTTACTTGTATGTACAATTTCAATCAAGTACCAGTACTTCTACTTGAGTAGAATATATCAGTAACACCTCTGCACACACATATGGATTTAAGAGCCTACAGTTTATTATTTGTGTTCCATTCAATGCTAAAAATCTAATAAAAGAGTTAATGCATGGTGTTAAATGTGTAAAATATCATAATCTATCGATTGGTTTTCAGCCTCCATCTCTGTGTACGTGACAGAATGGATTCAACACAACAGCTGTTTAAAAATGTATTATCTCTCCTTTCTTTCTTTCTTTCTTTCTTTCTTTCTTTCTTTCTTTCTTTCTTTCTTTGTCTGCTGGTCTTGAGATTTTCCCTCCAGCTTTGAAAAGGTGAAGAATAACTCTCAAATAGACAACACCATGTGCTTACAAACAATGGCCCAAACATTGATTTTTTAATAAAACAGTAGAAGCTGGTGAAATGTTTACTGTGTAATCAAATCCTACACGGAAACGTCCTGTGAAAGAAGAAGATGTGCATGTAGCAACAATATAAATGTTGAAATCAGTTGATTTTACTGTATTAAGGTGTATCATAGACAAGAGGTTTGAAATGTTTACACTCAAAGGAGAAAATGATTATAAGGAAATTGTTGACAGACTTTTTGTGTCAGGCACTTTGTTTTTTGTTTTTGTTGAATACATAAATAAGCCCCTGTTAATGAAACCTTAACCTGTTCTCTAGCGCCACCATCAGGACACATTTCTTGACAAATATCAAGCATGCAAAATAAGCCGGTACGTTGGCAGTTAATTGAATCTTTCCCCACACGATTAAAATCTCCATTTTCATTCCAGAATAGTTTTTGTCTTGGTTTAGTTCTATCTTGATTTCAAACGTAAGCTTAACCACAGGTGCCAGGAAAGTTGATAGGAGGTGAAGTAGGAAGGTGGCAGAGTTAATGCACAATGTGATTTATTTTTAAGGTTATAAAATTTGTTCTATCATGATTTTTTTTTGTGTGTAAAGCTATAGGGCATAGGCGGAGTTTGAGATTCTTGACGGGAGGGGCAAATTAAAAAATAGAATTAAATATATAGACCGTCTCGAAATTCGTGCCAACCACAATGTGTGTAACATATTTAATATTGCAAAAATGATTCGTAACATATTTGATCATTTGCGTCGATGCATCATTTAATGTTGATATAAAATCAGGCCGGCGTCCGCTTTGTGCTTTATTTTTACTGCAGTACTATACATGAACTGCTGGGTGCAGTGTTGCTTCACCATTTACATTGTGAAGAAGAACCAACCTAAAGTGTCAAAAGTCTGAGACCATTTGACTGAAAACATATACTAAACAGAAGTAACATCTGTGACTGTGACATGTTCAAATCAAAGCAGCAGAAAAGTATTATATATTATGTGTATTATAATAGGAATTGTATTCTTTTGAATGAATTTGAGAAAAACTGTAATAAAAACTTTTGACCAGTATACCCCAAACTGAGACCCCAGAATTCTCTGATCAGGTATTAAACCACCATTTTACAGCATTATAACGTGAAGCCAGTATAATGCATATCTTAAATGAATAAATATAATGTAATAGCCTGCATGTTGTTTACTTAGTAATGGCATAGAGCCATTTTATTTCCCTGGAGATTAATGATAGTACATCTATTTATTATTTATTATCTATTATGCAGAAATGTAGAGAAACAACACTGTGCGCTCATCTCCATTTCACTATGGACAGACTCTGTACAGTTTACACACAATCTGCAGTGATTTGATGGGTCACTTTTAAAATGGTGTGTTATGAACATACCGCTAGTGCTAAGTTGCTAACACAAACATGTCATATTATTTTATGTTAAATGTCCTATTGTTTGTTTTTTAGCCACATAAAGCACACCATGGTTTTGTGAAGAGTGCATTCTAAGTGTTGAGTCATTGTCTGCTGCTGTTAATGTCTCACAAGAAAATATACACAAGCTCAGATGTTTTGCTTTGAAAAGTAATTTCTCTGGAGATGTATTTTCTTTCTACATCAGTGTAATAAATGTAACAACAAAAAAAAACATATATTCCTCTTTAGCAGGAAGAAGACATGCCTGAGGATGGAGCCCTGCCAGAGATACAGGAAAATGTGATGTTGTGGAGACAGAGTCGTTATAGGAGATGATCCAACATCGCACTGACAGAGATCATTGAAAAATTGTTGAAAAAGAACCAGTGTAAATACTGTACAGACGGACTTTCATAAAAAGCAAGACAACCAGCGATGTAATAGTAGTGATTATTAGAGGTTAATGAATAATAGGGAGGAGATCAGAAGGTCCAGGCTTGTCTACAGCAGAGCAAATGATTCAGTTGTTGTGACTCTTAGAGGATGTAAAGACACTGTTAGGCTCCAGTGGATTCAATAACTGCAAAAATAATTCAATCCCAATGAAAAAGTGTTTAAAAAAAAATTTCATGATCATACCCAAGAGGGCCTTAACAGCAGTTTGCCTTGGGCCCCCAAAATGCCACTGGCTATAACAGGGAGCCATTGGAAGAGAGTCAAGGAGCCACATGAGGCTCCAGAGCCACAGGTTGTAAACCGCTATCATAGACCTATACAGTATATGCTGGGTGAAGAGCTTTTTCTATTGTCTGCTGAAGTTTGTACTTCCACAGCAACAAGTTAGTGCACTGTGTGCTTCCTGTCCACTGGCAAAGAAACACACACACACACACACACACACACACACAGCTGGCCATTAAAAGGTGAAAAGTTTCAGAGGACTCACCAAATCTGAGGACGTGAGGCATCCCGTGTCCATATCCCACCCAGTGCAGCAGCAGCAGAAGAACTCTGATGGTCCACCTGGACCTCACCTCCTGGACCATGAGCTGCAGGGAGGGGTGGGAGGGGGTCTCCATTGTACCGGACTCACTGCTATATTCCACAAAACACTCTTTGTCACTTCTTCTTCTTCTTCTTCTTCTTCTTCTTCTTCTTCTTCTTCTTCTCGTTCACGTCAATAGAGGACAAAGCTCCTCAGATCACGACATGATCCTTCACCGACGCGCTGAGCAGCGGCTCCATGCACAGACCCTTCATCCTCATCCTCACCATCATCATCCTCATCATCATCATCATCATCATCATCACGCAAAGAAGAGAGGAAAAGAGGAAAGAATAGTGCGCGTCCAGATCACTGCGCCAACGGGAACCAACAGCAGGAAGAGGAGGATGATGATGGTAGTGTTGGTGAAGAAGGTGGTAGTAGTTGTAGTTGTAGTGGTGATGGTGGTGGTGGTGGGGGGGCGTCCATGTTAGAGATCCATTTACTGAAAGACAAAGGCAGAGATTGAAGAAGAGTGGAACCAAGCAGCGGTCCGCGCTCCGCCCGCTGCACCGCGATCTGACGCACGATGGTCTCACTTCAGCCTTTGATCCAAACCCTCAGTCAGCCCACCCCCCTTCCCTGGCCTCACCCCCTCTACCCCCATAACCTCTCTGACGGTGTGGACTGTCCGATCCCCACGGATCGAACTGAACACCAGCAACAACCGTCAGTGTGACGCGATCAGTGAAAAACGGATTCTGCTCCAAATAAACACTCATCGATCCTTTTCATCCCTACTTTATATTTATTCCTCTTTTTTATTCTACGTATTCAGTTTCTGTGTGTGTGCGTGTGTGTGCGTGTGTGTGTGCGTGTGTGTGTGTGTGTGTGTGTGCGTGCGTGCGTGCGTGTGTGTGTGCGTGCGTGCGTGCGTGTGTGTGTGTGTGTGTAATGATGACCAATCAGAGCATTGTTTGTATATATTTGTTGTCATTTTTTATATTTTTCTGTAATTGTTTGTTTGGTTGTTGTGTTATATAGCCTAAAATGGTAAAAGATGGTACACAGATACATTTATTATTATTATTATTATTATTATTATTATTATTATTATTATTATTATTATTATTATCAATAATAATAATAATAACAGCATGTTGTGCATTGATTGTGTTATCTAAAGATGGTGTGTATCTTTGATTCCTACTTAATGAAAATGAGCACATATTTTATAAAACTTTGACAATAAAAGTCACAATACAAATACAGTACTAATTAAACTACACTCTCAAAAATTCAAGCCAAACAGACACAATCATCATCAAATAAATAAATAAAAACATAATGTACAGTAAAAGTCTGTCAGAATAAAAAGTTCATCTGTATAACAGTTCATGAGTTCATATGTGTCAAACTTATGGCCCGGGGGTCAAATCCGGCCCTTTGGAGCATCCAATTCGGCCGGAAATTACTGAGAAAAAATATAAATGAAACTCACCAATATTTTGTAGATGCTCACAGTTTACCTATTGTTTATGTCATTTTCAATGTTAAACTATTGGGGAGAAAAATTTAATTCTAACAAAATCCATCAATTATCCTGAAACTATTACATCATATTTCATATTTCATATTGGTCACAAAATGTAGGAAATTTAAAGCAAAGATCCAGTTGGGACTGATATCTGTCACTTATTGCTTAGATAGTGTCAGTTTATTACATATTTAGTATTTTATGTACACAAAGAAGTGCAAACAAGGGCCAAATAATGTTGAAATGACTTGTTTTCCTGCATAAAATCTGTGGCTTTTTGAGATCAAACTGCTCTGTATTTGACCCCTGAACTAAAATGAGTTTGACACCTCTGATTTAGAGAGTGGATGGCTTTTGGGACCCAATAATAATAATAATAATAATAATAATAATAATAATAATAATAATAATAATAATAATAGTGACGGGTTTAAATTGAAAGGCTTTAATTTGCTTCTGATTAATTCCAGGAATATTTTTTTTTTTGTCTTCTTTTTGAATAATATGTTGAGGTTTCTCAGGAAATCCACTGGTTCTGGTTGTATTCCTACTTCTGTATTGAGGACAGAGGCAGCTTTATATATAGATTATAAAAATATAAGTATTTTTGCTGTGTAGAGATTTTAGCAGCTGGAGGATCCCGTTGTTCTTTCAGCACCACGGACAGCGACGCCGCTCTTTGCACTGAGACCTGAGCAGCTCTCACATCTGTTCCTGTCGCTTTTCTGTTGCCAGGTTCGCTCATTAATGAGCTGCAGGGCTCTGTGTGTTGGTCTCAAGTCCATGTGATGATGATGATGATGATGATGATGATGATGATGATGATGATGATGATGATGATGATGATGATGATGATGCTGGAGCCAAAAAAGGTTAAACAGCACTTCCTTTACACAGTGCCCCCCCCCCCCCCCCCCACACCGTTCTCCAAACCCACAACTTTTATTTTATTTATTTTAATTTATTTATTTATTTATATTTTTCTTTTGGGGGGGGGGGGGGGTTAAATTATACTTAGAGCACATGGCAGTAAAGTGTGGAGACGCGCTTGTATCACAAATGTGCCACTGTCCGTTTTTAATTAATATTCTCTCTTTTTTTCCATTTCATATCTACTTTATTTATCTAATTATTTATTTGATTTTAGACTAAACTTAATGTAGTACATTATTTTTGCACAACAGCGGCTCAGTTTACAACAAAAAGCGGTACTTTCTCGTGCGTAATGGTCAGAGATGTGACCATGACGCACAGCGCAGCTGTCACTGCTGAGCGTTTTAAAATGACCTTAACGCGGATTTTTCCCGGGGTAAACATGCTTAAAGATCACACACTGTGCTGGATTTTCTCTTTTCTATTGTCTCACAACTCCACAAGGACGCGCACACCGGGTAGAAAAGGAAGAAAGGAGTGTGTAATGTCTGGATGGAGGTTGGACACTAACTCTACCCGCACTTTAAACACAGAGGTAAGGGTCGTTTCCTCAAGATTGTTAAAATATTATTTACAAAAACACAATTGAGACTTCTTTGAGTATTATTTTCTAAATTCGGAGGTTCCCATGTTCCCAGCAGCAGCAGCAACAGCAGCAGCCCCTCATTTCAGAGAACAAGCAGAGTTTGATAGAGGAGCTCTTACCTCGGAGATGGAGAGGAGAGGATCCACCGGAGCAGCAGCGAACACAAGTTGGTTTGTTCCCACGGAGCTGCCAGTGCCGCCGCTCCCACGCACCGCATCTGGCTGCTGCTGCGCTGAGCTGCTCCTCCGGCCGTGGGGGAGACACGCCTCCTGTTGGACGGCAGGACGCACTGCTCACATCGAGCCCTCACACAACCATGGCACACACGTCTGAATCAGCCTCACTGTAAGATGTGATCTATAAAATCATCATCATCCTCACTCAGCACCACAGCCTACTGCAGGCTTTTATTTATTCATTTGATTTATTTTAACACTTTTGCTCAATTGTTTCCAGACATTTTCTGAAAACATGCCTCATACTCTCAGAATTCTCCACACAAATCTAAAATAACACACGCAATGGGCAAAACCCCACAATTCTCCTGCAAAATGAAACTTTACATTCAAAATAGTAACGTCATTTCTTCTCAAAATGCTATTTTGTTTTCAAATGACACACACACACCATCATAAGAATAGACATTTATAAGCACCAGTTAAACACTGATGTGCTCTTCATTCATTATAATGGCTTAGACCTTTTTTTGTTCAGTGTTACACTAACTACAGACAGTACATACATACAGAAAGTGTTGTAAAATATTTGACCATATTGTTTTGATACCCAGAACACACAAATACACAATGAAATATATTTTATTTTCCCTACAAAAACAATTTACACTGTACTGTACAACCTACACAAACATGCACATACAAAACAAAAGAATTTACTGTATTTACGGTACACATTTACTGTATTTATATATATATTTATATATATATTTTACATCCTCTCTTCTATTTCTATTTCCACAGCACCTCATCCACATCACAAGCCATGTTGGCTCTGCCTCTGTTTCCAATGTTGGCATCCATTGCTCTAAAACAGAAGAGCTCACCTGTTGCCCTTTAATGCTAAAGCTCTGATTGATCATTATTAAACTGTGTGACAGGTGTTTGCCCGTGTGATGGGTCAGTGTGCATCGTAGGGCAATTCACTTTAGAATTTAGAATGACAGTGTGTTCCTTGTGAAAACAAGATATTTTCTTCATGAAAATTGTGTAAAATGCAGAGAATTGTGTGTCGTGTTTTGAAAAAAGTGTGTTTTAGAACTTCAAATTGAGTGTAAAGCAGGAATTGTAGTTTTAGCAGAATTGGTTCTGGGCGTTGGTGCATTAGTTACATGTTGTGGTCATTGTGTCTCAACGACCAGTAATTGTGTGTAAACAATTGAGAAAAACTCTACATACTTTATTGCATTAATTAACAAACAAAATGTCAATTTCACAGACAACTGTCATCAAAAGTACTATATATATATATATATATATATATATATATATATATATATATTTAAAACAAAACAAAAAAAGAAAACAATGAACAAAAAAGACACTTAAAAATATATTGGGAATAGATAAAAAATTATTGTGTTGTCTACTTAGTCTTTTTTCAGAGTAAATGTCATTTTTTTTGCACGTTATCTCTAATGTATCTGATCTAGTTTTCTCTGGTATATCGTTCTCAACCAAAGATTTATTTTGGGTATGGTTTGTTGTTTCCATGTCCTTGTCACCTGCTTCAGGGCTGCAACACACTAAACATTAAAAAGTGAGATATCCGCCTTGTTTATTATTAATAATAAATGTATTACCAATAGGTTTTCTAATTTCAGATTTAGATTTAGTTCAAGGTGTCAGTCTCTTCTAAACCTCTTTCCAGAATTTGCTCAGAGTATATAGGGTATGTAAGAAGTATATGTACTGTAGATAGTTGTTTTTTTCTTCTCCAACATTTAGTGCCTTGAGCAGAGTATTTTTCACATTGGTAAGGTGTGATAAAGCAGCTCATGCTCACCTTCCATGTTATTTCTCTCCAGTATTTGGAGGAAGTCATCTTTAGGTTTCCATGCAGGAGTTTTTACCATCTCTACCTCAGTGCTAATTCCTAATTCATTTTCACATTTTTCTTTGTTTTTAACTAAATATTGCTTTTGTAATAAATATTGGAGAGATTTCCTTTAGGTTTCTTAATATTTTGGACCAAATACTTTAATATTTCGACTTATTGTCGTTTCGTTTACCTTTGCATGTTGCAAAAGGTGACGTCCTAATTCTAAAAACTTTTTTAAAAAATGTTCTTGGTCTAGTTCATAAGTTGCAGCTATTGCTTCAAACGAATCTATTGTATTGTTTGTAATTAATTGTGAGTTAATTAATTGTGTTTTTCAACCTTGGGGTCATAACCCCATGTGGGGTTGCCTGGAAATAAAATGGGATCGCCTGAAACATCTAGTAATAATAAAAGTAAATAAATTACTGATTAAAATGATATTTCTTAAATGTTTTAAATGTATATATGTATTAGTTTTTATTCATCTATTTTGCACAATGAAAAAAACAATACATAATATAACAGAAATAGACATGAAGTGCAGGAAGAGGCAGAAATCTCGAAGAACTTAAATGTCTAATTGTATTTTTTAATTAAAACACCATACACAATCTCAAACAACTGTATTCTATACTTTTACTTTCTCAAATATGTATCTAGTTCAAATAAAGTGCAGTATAAAAACATCTGAGCTGGAACATATTGTGCACTAATCCATACTCTGTATTTGTAACACAAAACTAATTTTAGAGAGAGAAAAAGTCTCTGGGGTCACCAGAAGCTTTTAAGCAGGAAGGCCATGTGGAGACATACTGTATGAGGACATGTCTGGGATGCTACGCTACGAGAACGGTGATTCAAAGACAATGACTTCATCAGTAGGAAGTCGTGGAACAGATATTTAGACAGATCGCTGGTGTTTTGGGAGCAGCTCTGAGACACACTCACACCAAGCAGCACATGGGCCAGAAATTGATCAACCTCCCTTTGGCTTTAACACAGACGTAGATTTTCTAATGGAGTCACTCACTGTGTCCACCGTCCACCACCAGGACCTTCTGCAGCAGCACATGTAGCGTTAGCGTGTTAGCTCTGCAGTAGTCTCATGATAATCATCATGGTAAAGCGAAAAGTCGCAGATTCAACCAGATCTTACCTTCTTAGGTTAACCTAATAATTATGTTGGAAACATATTGATTATTGACAGTGAGAGCAAATATATGAACATCCTGTTAATTTAAACTGAAGTGTTGATTGGACTTTATTCAAATAAAATGTGAATACATTTGGCATTAAATGTTGTTTACTTGTTTGTTTATGTTCATCATTAATTTATAGATGATTCTATGAAAGCTCACCTGTACTGTCTGGTATTTAGGGACTTTTTTCTACACTCACACCGGTTGAATTATTATTTTGGCTAAAAAGTTACTAAATCGATTTTAAGTCAGTGAATCGTTTTGCGTCGAATCGTTCTAAATGAACAAATATTGTCCTTGAATAGAATTGTTGCTAAAAGGTATCATTACACTACTAATTTTATTAATGATGATGAACCCTGGGGCGCACGATGTTTAGCACGTCTTCCTCACAGTAAGAAGGTCCTGGGGGGGACGCTGGGTCCTTTCTGTGTGGAGTTTGCATGTTCTACCCGTGTTTGCCGGGGTTTTCTTCGGGTTGATTGGAATCTCTAGATTACCCACAGGTGTGCGTGTGAGTGGTTGTCTGTCTGTCTGTGTGTGTGTTGCCCTGGGATGGACTGACAACAAGACCAGGGTGTACACCTACCTAGTGCTCAATGACAGATGGAGACATACGCAGAGTTTGCAGAGGGCAGGGGTGGCCTTGCCCCCCCCCCCTCCTTGAATAAAAGTTTTAATTAAAATATAAAATTCTTAAAGCAGAACTAAGTAACTTTTTTCACCTTCATAAATCCTTCTCATAGTCCCTGTGAGGGTAATATAAGTGTTTATGGGGTGATTGGGGGGTCTTTCATCCCCCCCGTTGTCTCTGGCTAGAAAACAGCACTTGCAACTTTCCTGCCTCCGACCCAGTGGCAAGACGTACTGCTTTACGGCAGCCCAGCACAAACTAATGCTAGATTATGACCAGCCCCGTGGCTGCACACGGTTGTCTACAAATTCACTTTTCTCAAACTTATATCGTGGCGGAACCAGCAAAAAAAAGGCAGAGAAGATCTTTGACTGAGGAACGGAGAAACTCCATGTAGTGACAGCTCAGCAGCAACACACAGCAATCACACACACTGTCGTTGCGGCAACAGGCACGCACACACACTCGCAAACCCAGCGCTCCATCAAGCAGCGCACACACAAATATCCATCCATCTATCAATTCATCCATCCATCTATCTATCCATCCATCCATTTTCAGAGCCACTTTGTCAGCACTCAAACACATTTCCACACTCATTCCGTATTACTCCCACATCATTCATTTATTTACTTTTCTCTCTTCCTCATACTGTTACATGGTCACATGGGACTATATGTGTGAAAACACCCTTAGTGTCACTGTTGTATTAGGATTTTTCAGTGATCGGTTGCTACTGTCTTGGTAGAGCAAAGGTGTGCATGTAGCTGTGGGGTGGGGCAGGCGGTGGGGGGTGCAGAGTTTTTACAACAGTGACATAACCAAAAAGGACCTTTAGGGGGAGCGCTAAGCACAAGTTACTAAGTTCTGCTTTAATATAATGTCCAAATATTTAAGTGATGATAAAAATGCCGATATAAAATTCAAAAGCTCACAAAATAAAATCAAGTGAAAATAATTTTAAAGGACCAGCAGTCGATGACATTTGACCCCCATGCTTCCCGTAGCAGTTGTTTACAACATGGCGGACAGCACTGGTGCTCCGTAGTAAATCTGTTGTTTGTAGTGATACCGAGGAAACAAGCGGCAGGAACAGAGAATGAGCAAACATTGCGATCAGTGCGCGCTTGTCTGGATATAAATCGGTGGATTGAGCAGTGTTGTGCCAATCTACTCCCCCGCAATAAAATTGGAATCCACAGGCCACGGGAGCACATAGACATTTAGCGAATGTGGAGTTACGTTCTTACAGACTTTTAATGCCATAATCTACGTTGTTGCTTATGCTTTTAATCATTTTTTTCTCTCCTACCTGTGTCTAACTTAGTGATTTACAACTGACAACCAGTCCATCCCTTCATGTTAAAGTGTATCTCCCATATTAAAGCACATGTATCAAGTGTTATATGATATATGATGTAGAACATAATAAATAATAGCACTGCTTAATTTGAGCAACTTTCCTCTTTCATTCTCTAAGTTACAGCGGGAGCTGAACATTTCAAGCTGCTGTTTGGATTGGCAGGTCCATAATACAGCTTTTAAAACTTATGTTACAGAAATGAAAAATGATAATAATAAAAACAGAAGCGAAACATTTTTTTTCAAAATCGCATACTGGAATACTGCACACTACACACTCAATGAGTATATACTGTATACTGTCTACCAGGTCAATTATAACTATAATCACATTATTGATAATTCAATACAATTATGGCATAATTATAATTGTAATTTGAAAATGAAAATTGCTTTTGTAATTGAATTGAATTGAATTGTAATTAAGTTCAGATAATTGACATAATTGTAATTCATGGAAATCATCTAAAAACTGTCATTTACAATTTCATTAAATGCAAACAGAAAGGAATACTGTTCCATGTTCTACACATACATAGTTAATGATTATTACAGTATGTTTCATATCAACTATTCCAACTGCCTGTCAGTTGCCTTATGGATCATTTCAGAATTAAAATAATGATAATCTCAGGGTATACCGACAAGGCTCAGATGACCACGCCAAAAATTTGAATACCAATATTTTCATTGATTAGGAAGACAAACAAGGTAACCAAGAGATGAAAAACAAGTAATATGAAAGATAATATTTGTTAGTGTATTTTACAGCTGATTTAAGACATGGGTCAAAAGTGACCAGTTATCATAAGAGATGCTAACAGAAAGCTAACACAAGAGGAAGATTACGTTTTATGGGGTTATTTATTTCAGACTCAGTAATTGTGATTGATTGTAATTGAACTTTGTTAAATGAGAATGTAATTGTAATTGACTTCCAGGGGAAAATATTAATTGTATTTTTAATTGTAGTTGGAAAAAATGCTGGTCATCGTAGTCAGAAATGAGTTGTAATTGAACATGGAGAATTGATGTCGTAATCAGAATCGAAAAATGTAATTGACCCCAACCCTGCTATCTACTATATACTACTAGTATGATTAGAAAGATTATGTTTATGAGCATTCCGACTGAAGAAAAACCCTGATGACCATCTACCACCTATATATACAGTAAGTAGGTGTGTGTAGGGTTGCTGCTTGGATGTACAATGTTTATAAAATTGAGACTTGCCAAGTAGTGACGGTACGTTCCCCTCTCCATAGACTTGCTGAACATAAACCATAAATAGTTCAGAATGAACTAGTGGCCATGTTGGAGATGGGAACAAACAGTGCTTGGAACAGCCTCATTGCTCTATTCAGGGGTCCCCAATCCTGGTCCTCAAGGGCCCCTCTCCAGCATGTTTTAGATATTTCCCTCTTCCAACACACCTGATTCAAATGATTAACTCACCATCAAGCTCTGCAGAAGCCTGATAACAATCCTGGTCATTTCAATCAGGTGTGTTGGAAGAGGGAAACATCTAAAACATGCTGGATAGTGGCTCTTGAGGACCAGGATTGGGCACCCCTGCTCTAGTTAGTAGCAAAGAAAGGTGGGTTGGTGGTTCTTAGTCGACTATCTCAGTGTAAATGTGTCACATTTCATGCATACCGTATGTCCTGGGTATAGGAGCTCCAGGACCAACTGGCTCCTGCCCTGGATTTAACCAATGGCTATGCAGCAGCTTATTACTGAGGATACAGGAGGCATCCTCACTATTAACCATTTTTTCTTCAGTTTGTGTTAACTCCTCCTACACCGTTTGTCCAATTTTGACAAATAAGCTATCGAAAAAATCTGAATATTTCTGCTTTTATTATTTGTAACTTTAAACTTTTGACTCAACTGATTTTGACCATTTAACCTTTAACTTTCAACTTTTTTAATCGATTTCAACCTTATTGCTAATGTCAACCTTTTGCTAGGTTATTGCCTTTGCTCGGAGAATGCTAATGCTATGTCATTGCTATTGCTTGGCCAATGCTAATGTTATGTTAGTGTTAATGTTATACTAATGCTATGGCTAGGCTAATGTTAGGTAAGTGTTATTGCTAGGTTAAAGGAGACATATCATGGTTTTAAATCCTTCCTTTTTACATATAAATCATACAGTTGTGGTCTATATAAAGTGGAACTGCAATGCTTGGGTCTGAATTCCTCATTATTATAGCTCCACCCCTTTTCTACCCCTTTTCTGATGTGCTTCTGAGAGCAACTCGTTTTGGTGCGGTCTCTTTAAATGCAAATGAGACACTTCATACCCCGCCCCCTCTCCAGGTTGCAGAGGTGACACTCGGTTCAACTCCACCCTGTTCGGCCATTTTTGTAGTTTGATAGAAGAGATACGATTATGTAGCGGCGCAGAAACTTTTTATTCATACGTTATTTACAAAATGTCAACAACAGAAGACTTGTCCATCCAGCCTTACATGTTTGAGCCAGAGTCGGACCTGGCGGCGCGAGATGAAAATGAAGATGATGAACCTGCAGAACAACGTCTTCATATGGATGTTAACAAGTGAGCTAACACAAGCGCCGAGATAATGCTAGGGCCAAGCTAACGTCATGAGATGCATTTTAATACAGTCTTTTCAGAGACAAAAACATCAAAATGAAATGACTAATGAAAACTTTAGACTTAAATTAAATCACGTAGGCCATATCATCAAGGATCTAAAACGAGCACACAGCGCTAACATATGAAGACGGTGCAACTGCTAATGCTAACAAAACAATGACAGGGACGTCTTATCATCACACTTTTTAGCGTTATTTACAGCTTACCGAAGTGCTCTGTTCGTCGTCTCCAAAGATAGAAGGAATTGAACCCTCAATCAGACAAAGTCTTTCAGCAAATCCTTCTTTATATTGGTGGAGGTTGCAGAAGCAGTCATCCTTGAAGTGCTTCACGCACACAAAAATGACCTTACCCACAGAGGTGGGTACATTTCTGTAAAAAATAAAACTCAACCAGGCACTTTGAAAAGGTTCTGATGCTGGGAGACGGTGTAATGAAGCGTGTGGGTTACTCCATCCAACAACCCAACATTTTGACTTATCCTCTCTTGGACTACAAAATAAAAGCGAGAAATAAAAATGGCGGATTGCTTGAAGTGTTGGACCTGGAGTTGATGTCCTAATTTCGCAGTTCCTCTAAAAATACTGTGACGTTATTGTTCAAAAAACATAATAGAGAATAGAAAAATCAAAACAGATTGAAAAATATGACCAAAACAGAATATAAAGATATCAACTGAGCACCTGAAGAGACTAATTTGAACTTTTCTGTACTTCTAAGCACTCTAAATATACAACAAAATGCATTTAAGGGCTAAAAAAGTGGATTTAGCATGATATGTCCCCTTTAATGCTATTGTTAAGTTAATGCTATTGCTAGGCTAATGCTATTGCTAGGCTAATGCTAGTGGTAGGTAATGGTCATTTTAATAACAGTTAATGCTAATGCTAGTTAATGCTAACGCTAGTTAATGTTTATGCTATTTAATGGTAATGCTAGCTAATGGTAATACATGGCTAATGCTAATGGTAGCTAATGGCAATACCTGGCTAATGCTAATGCTAGCTCATGTTAATGCTAATGCTTGTTAATGCTAATGCTAGCTAATACTATTACAATGCTAAGTTAATGCAGTGCAACGTGGGGCAGCACCTCCGTCCTCACTTGCATCTTCTTCAGGAAAAGCAAATATTCTAGTCTTGATGATGTTATCTTCTGCAGTGACACTTGGCAACAACACATGTGAGTGTAAGGCGGCTGGGCTGTGTGCTCTGAAGCAGGCAAACCTAAAAAGTGTGCAGTTGGTATCTGGGGAACGACTAGAGTGCAGGGCCGGTAGGTAAAACCACAGCATTTATGACCCATCCACGGCCCCAGACCAAAAATACTGTGAGGCGGTTCTTAGGGATGCTGGGGTATTATCAGCCCATTATACACAATGTGTGTTCAGCCACACTGCCTATAAGCTGACTTCCTCCCTCCTGCTAAGCAGGGGAGGGGTCAGGTGGAAACCCCTCCCACTTGTGAGTGCGCACACCTGATTTGTTTAATGACACTAGCCTGTCACTGTGGATGAACTGTGGCAATGACAGTGCTTGTTTAGCAGCTGAAGAGGAAAGAGTTCTTTACCCTCAATTAGAATCAAACTTTGATACATGCAAAGACTCTTTACATCTCATCATAAGAGCCACAGAATAACCACAGGTTTTTTTATAAACTTCTGTTGCTTGCACAACTAATTCAAATGGAATCAGGAAATGTGGAGTTAAATATTGTTTAGCATTGGAACTTAAGTTGAATTCATTTCTTGTTCATTTATTTGTAAAGTTTGGCAAATTGTTTATTGTTTAATAGGAAAACCATGTTTATTAAGTTTGATGTAGTTGTTTAATTTGAAGATGTTTTCACCTTGTTTCAGGTGCCGTGTGTAGTTAAAACTAGATTGTGTCATTGTATGTGTCTTTTGTTGGATTACAGAGCTCTCATTGACTATTTATTTGTAGCCCCCACAGTTCCACTTTTCAGGCTGCACTCTGTGGGCGGGGGGCAGGGGTGTCGGGGGTGGGGGGGCAGAGGGCAGCAATCAAAGCTGCCTTTCATTTCAGCTGCAGACTGTGGCCTCAGATCAGGCCGACATCACTGCAGGGATCTGCTCCTTCACTACTAAATTGTATATCTTGTTACAGTTATTTCTGTTTGATGGCTTCACTTTGTTCTTCTTATTTCTGATTCTGCACTTTGATTGGTCCCTGAGAGCTCAAATAAAACCGAGCAGCGAAGTGCAAGTAAATCTAGTCGTAGATTGAAATAATGTGATTGAAGGAGAAGGCTTTTTGCTGTTTACTACAGGATTTCTCTATTTTGATGCATATCAAGTTGTATCAAAGTATGTTGAATTTGAAATAAATGACTTCCTTTTTTATGTGATGCTGCACTGTGGAAAATCAATACCACAGATTTTGGTCAACGTTATTATCAAAGGTGGTAAGTAAGTAAATTTCACAGATAAAAATCCCAAAGTGCTGTACAAAACATAGGTGAATTAAAACAACAGGAGCCACATCATAAAAAGATGACAAAAGTTTAAAAAAAATTAAATTAACCAAAAGCTTTTCTGAAAAGCAAAGTCTTAAAATGCTTTTTTAAATAAGTCCACACAGTCAAGCTTACAGAGGGACTGGTGCAAGTCATTCCAGAGTCTGGGGGTTACAGCCTGGAACGCCAGGTGAGTTTTGGGGATCTTTAGGAGACCCTGGCCTGATGACCTGAGGAAATGTTAAACTCAATGCAAAGTTTGACTGGAAGCCAATGAAGACTTGATAGAATGGGGGTAATGTGGGTTTTCTACAATCTGAATGAATCTGTTTGGAGTCGACTTGTTGAAACAAGTGAAAACAGACTCACAATAATCGAGGCAAGATGAGAGGAACGCGTGGAGGATCATTTCAAGATCTGATGTAGACAACAAATAGTAGTGCTCACTGTTTCTAAAATGAAAGTAAAAAAAAACTAAGAACTTTTTTTGTGAGTTTGTGTAACCATGAACTTTAACAATTAGCTTTAGCAATGATTTGAATCGGTTTCTTAGATTCCTGATGTTTCTTGTAAGGGGAATCATCTAATGGCTAATATTTTCACATTTTATTTGAATAAAGTCCAACCAACGCTTCAGTATAAATTAACAAGATGTTAACTTTTCTGCTCTCACTTTCAATAAAAATACATATTAGGTTTACCTCACTCTTTTGCTCATCATAAAAATAATACAATAATAATATCAAAAATGAAGTGCAACCAAGATCTGTTCAGGTTAAATGCACAGTGGTTAAACCTGATACTTTTAACATGATGGTTATCATGAGGTGTCTGCAGAGCTAACGCTAACGCTACATGAATGCAACAAAAGTGCCCGGTAATGGACGGTGGACACAGTGAGCGACTCCTTTAGAATATCTACATCTCCGGCAGCTGAGCTGACAGCAGCAAAAGAGCAGAGCGGAGCTCACAGAGGAATTTATTTACTAAACATGAACTTTTTCTTCTGAGAAATGATACGATACCTCAACATCAAACTCTATCATTTACCATCTGACTCTGGCTCTGAGGTAATCATCTACTGCTTTTTTATTTGCTGGCTCAACTGGAAAGCTAAGTAGCAAGCTAGCTAGCTACAAGTAGCAAGCTAACTAGCAGAAGAATGGCTCTTTCCACAACAGAATACAGCAGTCTCCTCCAAAAGATTACTGAACTGGAGACTACAGTGCGAGGAATACAAGTAAACATTGAGGTTAATGGACACTGTGGATATGATAATGATACGACTGTGCCGCTGTTTCAAAACAGCGGAGTGGATAAAGCTAACTCGCTACCAGCCCGTGCTAACAAAGCTATCAGGCCTAGGGAGGATCCTGTTCCCGTTGATAAGCCAACAGGTGCGAGTCCTCCCTGGAATACCCTGGGAGCTAAGCCTAAGAAAAAGTCATATCCACTTCAAAGGCTAACGGGCCGAGCAAAGCGCCCTGATATCAATAATGAGACGGACTGGCCTGCACTGGCTTCACAGACTGTATCCTCAACATCAACTCACTTGTCTGCCCAGGCACAAAAGTGGACATCTGTTAAAGGCAGGAGTATCACCAAGTCACAAACCCAGTTTCATGTAGAACTGGGTAATCGATTCGCCCCACTGCTGAATGACCTAGGATCTGGCTCTAATGAGGTCAACACACAACCTTCTGGAACTGCGAAGACTGAAAGTGCTTCAGGAAAACAAAAGCGACATGGTAGGCCAAAGCAACAACCTCACACACTGATAGTGGGAGACGTTTCTGTTAAAGATGCTCAGAAGATGTTTAGCAGCAACGTGAAAGTGATCTGCTTACCTAATGACACAGTATCAGACCTGGCTGACAAAATCTTGCATATCGTTGCAGATTACCCACATTTGAAAAATGTTGTGATTCATTTTGGGTTAAATGATTTAGCCAAGGAGGAGTCTGAGGTGTTAAAGCAGGATTTCACCCATCTGCTAAAAACTGTGAGCTGTATACAGCCTAAAGTGTTCATCAGTGGCCCGATACCTCCAGTCCGCAAAGGAGATCTGAAATTCTCAAGGATTTACTCTTTGAATAAATTTCTGTCTTCGGCTTGTGCTGCCCTTTCACTAAATTTTATAGAAAATTTTCCTATTTTTTGGGAACGTCGTCAACTTTTTAGAGCAGATGGACTGTGTCTAAACAAGGCTGGAGTAAAACTCTTCACATCCAACTTGTTTTACTTCACCAGTCACACTGCTATCAGTTCTGATAAAGACAGAGGACAACATGTACCATCGGAGAACAAAACAACAAGGAAAGAACATGGAGTCAATGAGCTTCCAGCAAGAAAAATAAATCGCCAAAATGAAGAGGTCAACCCAACCCCCGCATCTCAGGACCCACCTGCTTCACCCCAAAATTCACCTACTTCCACCTCATCCAGCTTCTCTCCTACCCCTGCCTTCTTGGATTTAACTGCCCAGATGAACGAGCTGGTTCTGGCTGGCACAAGACTGACACCCCACCCTTTACCCCACCATGGTCAATCTGCACCACCCATCCCTCCTCGACGATACCAGGCTCAGGATCACTCTTCTCCTCAGGCCAGCTGTGTTCAACTTAGAGCGACACAGGCCTGATGTGTGCTGGGTCCAGACTGCAATAGCTCTATTTTTAGGAACAACCAGAAAAAGTCAGGGCCTTATGGAGTTAATGCAGCTTCTTTAATTCCTGTGGTGACAGGTAACACAGGTAAAATTGTGAAATTAAAGAAAAGCAAAAAGCTTTATAGAGATAAAAATTTGACTCCTATAACATGTCATCCAAAAAGTCCACCAGTGTCTCCAGTAAAGTCTTTAAAATTAGCTCTTCTTAATGTTAGATCTCTTGTTAACAAGTCACTAATAATTAATGATTTTATTTTGACACATCACTTGGACTTTTTATTTCTCAATGAAACATGGTTGAATGATGGTATCAGTAATACTATTCTCAATGAAAGTGCACCACAAGACTTTATTTATTTAAATAAGTGTCGTACTTGCAGGAAAGGTGGTGGAGTTGCTGCCATTTTTAAATCAATATTTCAGTGCAAAGAAATAACATTTGGTGATTTTATCTCCTTTGAATATATGTCATTCTTACTGAAGGGTGATTCAAGAGTTCTGTTTTTAGTCGTTTATAGACCCCCAAAATATTCTGGAGAATTCATGGATGAGTTTGCTGAACTGCTGTCAGTTGTATGCACTGAATACAACTTTTTAATAATAACAGGTGACTTAAATATTCATGTAGACAATAACATGGACAATACTGCCAAAGAACTGTATGCTTTAATGGATACTTTTGGTCTTACACAACATGTGACTGGTCCGACACACACTCAAGGTCACACTTTGGATCTGGTTATCTCTAAAGGTGTTGATATCTCTGCTGTTGATGTAAGAGACTTAGCTCTATCTGATCATTTCTGTGTCTTTTTTGACCTAGAGACTGTAACATCTGTTCCCCCTAGTTATGTGTGTTTAAAGAAAAGGTACATAAATGAGAACACAAGTGCACAGTTTATGGAAGCCATAGCAATGACACCAACATTGAGTGCTGAGACAGTTGATGATCTTCTGGATGAGTATAATAGAAACGTCTGTAATGTCATAGATGTGGTGGCTCCAATCAAAACTAAGAGAAAACCAAACACACAGAAAACACCTTGGAGGAGGACTGAGATAATGCAGAATTTGAAATCTGATTGTAGAAGAGCTGAGCGTAAATGGAGATCAACAAAACTCCAAATTCATCTAGAACTGTACAAAATAAGTCTGCGAAAATTCAATGATGGCTTGTTCAAAGCAAGGCAGCAATACTTTTCTGAAATTATTGCCAAAAATGTCAACAACTCTCGCACGTTGTTTTCTGTAATTGAAAAGCTCACAACCCCCCCAGATCAGATAGCCCCTGAATTACTGTCAGCTGGAAAATGCAATGAATTTGCTGTATATTTCAATGAAAAAATACAATCAATAAGGTCAAACATCAGAACAAACCAGCAAAATCACAAAAAGCTTGAACAGCTTCAACCACTGAGGGATGAGTCAACTACAATGTTAGAGTTTATTACAGTGAACCCAAAAACAATAGAGGAGACTGTTCAGCAGCTGAATCCATCAACGTGTTGCCTTGACACAATACCCTCAAACTTCTTTAAAACTGTTGTAAAGTCAATTGTCACTGATTTGTGTCAGATAATTAACTGCTCATTCCAATCAGGCACCGTACCAAAATCCCTGAAAGTAGCTGCTGTGAAACCGCTGTTAAAAAAGAGAACACTGGATGCCTCTATACTGGCTAACTATAGACCAATCAGCAACCTTCCATTCATGGCCAAGATCATTGAGAAGGTGGTCTTCAACCAACTGAGTCAATTCTTAACATTCAACAAAATATTTGATAAATTTCAGTCAGGTTTTCGTTCTCATCACAGCACTGAAACTGCTCTTATCAAAGTGATCAATGACATAAGGTTGAACACTGATTCAGGAAAAGTATCTGTTCTCATTCTGTTGGATCTAAGTGCTGCATTTGACACTGTAGATCATACAATTTTGTTGCACAGATTGCAAACATGGGTTGGACTAAATGGAAAAGTAATGCAATGGTTTAAGTCATACTTGGAGGAGCGAAGCTATTTTGTAAGCATTGGAAACTTTGAATCTGACAGATTACCAATGTCCTGTGGGGTTCCTCAGGGATCTGTTCTTGGACCCCTTCTGTTTAACCTTTACATGCTTCCTTTAGGACAAATTTTACAGAACTGTAAGGTTGATTATCAGAGCTATGCAGATGACACACAACTATATCTATCACTGAACCCAGATGACCATGGTCCCATTGAGGTGTTGTGTGACTGTTTAGAAAAAGTAAACTGCTGGATGAGTGAAAACTTCCTTCAACTAAACCATGACAAGACGGAGGTGATTGTCTTTGGTAACAAGGAAAAGAGGACTGCTGTCAGCAATTATCTTGAGTCTCGATCTTTAAAAGCTAAAGACCAAGTCAAAAACCTTGGTGTTCTGATTGACTCAGATCTTACATTCAGCAGTCAGATCAAATCTATCACAAAAACAGCCTTCTACCACCTAAAGAACATCTCCAGAGTGAAAGGTTTAATGGCTCAGAAAGACCAGGAGAAACTGGTCCATGCTTTTATCTCCAGCAGACTGGATTATTGTAATAGTCTTCTGACAGGAATCCCCCAAAAGAGCATCAAACAGCTACAGCTGGTTCAGAACGCTGCAGCTCGGGTCTTAACCAGAACAAAGAGGTCAGAGCACATTACTCCAGTTTTAAAGTCTTTACACTGGCTCCCAGTCAGCCTCAGAATAGACTTTAAAGTTCTGCTGCTGGTGTATAAATCTGTGAATGGGTTTGGTCCAGAATGCATCAGTGAGATGTTAGTCAGGTATGAACCCAGCAGGTCTCTCAGATCTATGAACACAGGTCAGATAGTGGAGCCCAGAGCTCACAGTAAACATGGTGATGCTGCTTTTAGTTGTTATGCTGCAAAGAAGTGGAACAAACTGCCAGCAGAGCTGAAGTCAGCATCCAATGTGAACATTTTTAAATCAAAGTTAAAGGCACTTTTTTTCTCTACTGCATATGATTGAGAGATTTTTTGTCATGTTGTTGATGTAATGATGATTTTACTGATGATTTTAATTGATTTTACTGATGATTTTAAATGTTCTTATTGATTTAAATGTTCTTATTGATTTTAAACAATTGAATGTTTTATCATGTAAAGCACATTGAGTTGCCTTGAGTATGAAATGCGCTATATAAATAAATTTGCCTTGCCTTGCCTTGCCTACATCTGTGTTAAAGCCAAAGTGTTTCACACATTGGACCCATACGTGGATTGATCAATTTGTAATTCGCTGGTTTATCCATTTTGTTTTTTGTCTGCTGCCGCCTCAGGGGTGGCCGTTATGTCTTTAATATTAAGAGCTTTTAAAACACAAAATTTCTCTTGTGCTTAAATCCAATGTGTTATTCCCTTGTATTGATACAGTCTATTTATTTATTTATTTTTTAACTTGTCTGCACATGCTGTCAAAGGTCAACACTACAAGAAGTGCAATCATTATGAGACAGCAATGCATGTTTTGTTATTGCAATGAAATAAATTAATTTATTTTATTGCTTAATTGTGACCATCACCAGCCCTTCCTAAGGAAGGCTAAGGTGGAGGTGGAGGGGGAAGGGAGCAGGGAGGAGAGACTCAAGGCAGGAAATAGAAAGGGTGGGGAAGAATAGATTATTTTACAGTGAGATGTGAAGTAGTAGTAGAACATATTGTGCTTATTATGTTGTGTAATCAAGACAGTCTGGTGATTAGTGTGAAGTTTAGCTATAAAGGTGGTGGCTGTGGACAGAGGGAAGGAGTGAGTGATAATACCTAAAGCTCGTATTTGGGATCAACGTGTCTAAAGTTAAGCCCAGTACGAGTTTTATCCCACATCCCAAGGCATGCCAGTGCATCGTAGACCAGTATATGTGCAAAAACCGCTACTGCAAACCCAGGAGCCGCCCCGGGCCCGCAGGTGCAAGTTACTGGTGCAACTTTCAGACCCAGTTGTGTACGTAAGCAAGCTTTAAAAGGAATATGATGCAGGTAGTTAACCCTTTAAACCCAATAACAAAATAGATTGTCTTGTTTTCATTAAAATAGTTCAGCTTCCCTTGATTTAAAAAAAAGTGCAGATGAGTTCATAATGTCTTTCCTTAAACTCATTAAATACAAAAAGTCTGAGGACACCCTGTTTGCCTTGTGAGAAAATGTAAAGTAATGGCTCCAATTAATTGGCATAGCATAGAGTAGTTCAAATTGTCTTTTTTTCCTTAATGGATTGAAAGGCAAAAAGCCTGCAAACCCTATTTCTGTCTGACTTCAGGAGAATTCACCTGGAGGATGTATTTGGAAATCATTTGTATTTCACGGGGCATCAAGTGCTCCTCTTCCACTGCTCATGTTACTGTTGAAGAAGCATCTGTTAAAGAAGCTCCAGCAAGCTGCTGTGTGCTAAACTTTATTAATGAAGAAATTAGTTATGCATGAACGAGTGACTTGTAGTACTTTAAGTGCTTTTCTACAGCAAGCGCAAAGAAAGAAGCACTGTGAGTGCATGCTTTATTATGTACTAATCACAGTAAAAATTCAAAGTCTGGAGGAACCACATCTGTGCTGTGGGTGTGGAAGTGTAATGTTCTGTGTATAGCAACACATTTCTAACAGAAACAGATTTAACAATTCATTTTTCTAATCCAGAATCCATCAGGTATGACCCCAGCAGGTCTCACAGATCTATAGACACAGATCAGATAGTAGGGCTGTGCGTTGCCATGAATCTGATGACATGATACGATTCACAGTTTGCATGTCATGATACAGTATATCCCGATACTAAACAATACAATATATATTGCGATATCAATAATAAAAAATACACCTTTACAAGTACAAAATGGTATTTATTTCATTTTTTTTTTTAAACTTATGAGAACATTTAAATACTAAAGAATATTAAAAAATATTAAAGTACAAATATAAAAAACAAGTGGTATGTTTATCAAACTGTCAAATTAAATTTTTCAAAAACATTTAACTTTTGCTTCTACAACAGATTCTGATTCTGTTCTTAACTTCTAAAAAAAGTAAAAAGTAACCATATCTATAAAAGTGTTTTATGAAAATAAAATACAATCAACTTCCAGCTAAAATGCATTGAAGAGTGAAGTCGTTTAACAAGGTCTACGTTTACATGCTAATCTTTGTTAGCGCTATGGAATTGTTCTTTCTTTTAAAACATGATTAAAAAATGTATTTGAATTTTTTTTGTATTGATACAATTATCGCACAGTGATATATTGCCAAATAAAAACATTTTCTTACGCCTTTATCAGATAGTGGAGCCCAGAGTTCACAGCAAACACAGTTTTAGACACTCGTTTTAGTTGTTATGCTGCAAGGACATTAAAAGCTCTTTTTTCTGCTCATGACTGTGAGGGAGATATTTCATTATTTTAATAATGATTTTTAAACTAATGTTTTGTGTTGCACTTTTTAATCATGCAAGGCACATTGCGTGTATGAAGTGTGCAACATACTGTCTCAGCTCATTTGTTGACCATAGATAATGCGCTCTAGGAGTTTTTTGTGTTGTGTTGCAACTGGAACATGATTGTTGGTGGCTGGTAAGACCAATGAGGAGTAGCTGTCTCTACTGCACAGAATGCAGAACTCCTTCCACTTGGCTTTTCTTTCTTCTACCAGGTTCATGATCTTCTCCTCACCTGTTTTGAAGTGGTTTCCTCTCAGATCTCTGTGAGGATTCTCCACAGCTTGGAGACATCTTAAGTTCACAGGAAGTCCTTCAGATTCCGACCGTCTTTCATACACATGGCCGAGCATGAAATATATGTAATGGACAATCAAAAAAAAATATGTGCACATTTATTTTTTTCAAATCACATTTCATTTTAAAGCTTAAAATACAATCCATGTGGAGCAGCCATGTTTGGCCGGATGTGTTGTTTACATTTTTCTCCACATTTTCTTAAAAATTGTTTCATTCATTATTATTGTCAAACTAAACAGAAGAAAACAACACATGAGGTGCAATGCCAAGCTGGGACTGGGAAGCTGGTCCTTGGTCATTTATCCAGAACATAACCAGGTTTCTTTAAGCATCAGTTACCATGGTGATTTACCTGATAAGCACAGACCAGTGCTCAGGGACTGATACTGGACTGGGAACAGACTGGAGCTGAGAAACAGGCACCTTTGGATGCTGAGAGCAGAGAAGAATGTTGTCCCTGATGTCTGGGAATGGAACTGGTGCTTGAGTGACTACTGAGACCAGCTTTGGAAACTGACTACTGAGGCAGGTTCTGACACCTCCTGGTGCTCTGGGACGACCAAGGTTAGTTCTGGCACCTCTGAGTGCTGGGACACTGCTCAGGAATCAGAATCAAAAAGCATTTTATTTGCCAAGTACAGTTTAAAGACTGGGAACTTGTGGGGGGGAGGTTTTGCAGCCGGCCGCTGGGGGGCGAGCACATGTAGCGCTCTTCCTGTAGCTACTGCATGGGAGGGAGAGGGGATGGGGGCCAAAGAAGGTGTTGAATCATGAACCCGATCACTTAATTCTGTATTGTTCAGCCCAGGCGCAGATGATGTGAAACGACCTTGGGTAGATCAGAGTTCAGAAACAAAGTTGCAGGTGGTGGTGGTGGGGAGAGGAGGAGGAGGAGGGGATGGAGGGTCAGTCAACACAACATCCTGGTAAATTGATAACCCAGCCTTGAACGGCTGGCTGTGGGGGAGCCAAATGTAGATAAGAATTTGTTTTTCAGGTGACAGCACAATTTTTTTCTGTGCAACCTACAGTTCATCTCTCAACATTAATTCCAATATGGTGACCTTGTCCCGAATGTTGGGCTAACAACTTCTCCAATTTAGATTCCAAGCTGTGCAGACAATCCAAAGTAGCCTCCTGCTTACTTCTGAGTTTGTTTATTGCATGAGTCTGAATGTTGAGAGCCCTGCCCAAACCATTAAAAAAGACTGGCAGCCTTTCCAAAACGGCGTAATCAGGACTTTGCGATAGGTCAGATAGCTGCCAGCTCCAATCAGCAGCGTATCTGCTATCATAATTCCAAATATATAGATGTCTTTCACGTCCTCCACGGAAAGCATGGACAGACACACAACTCGCCAATTTTCCCAGGAGTTCAATGCGTATCCCGCCGCAAACTTTCCCCTAGGACAGGGGGCTCACCTCAGCCCGTTCTCTTTGTCGAAAAACTGTGGTCAATTGCATTGAGAAACCAGCTGATCAATTCCATAATTTTGGTTCTGGATAGAGATGTAGAGAGAGGCTCCTATTAGATTTAGACAAAAAGACAGCACAAGATGAAGAAGCAGGGCAGATAATACTGATGTACTGGCTACAGCAGTAGAACCTGAAGAGAAGTTTTTGTGCTTTGTGCGCGTTAATTTTAGTTTAAAAAACACACAAAACTAAATTTGTGTGCAAATTGTGCAAGAAAGAGTTTGTGGATCACTGAATATAAGCTCTATGTTAACTATGTAGCAGCTAGCACGGATAGTCGACCACTTTCAGTGGTAGAGGATGTGGGCGGGGCTACTACTACTAGAACTTATTGCTTGATGTTAGTTCAGCACTTTATTTTGTGATGAACAGTGTTATTTTGGTCTGTTTTATTTATTTTATATTAACTGAAGGGGAGAAAAAGCAACAAGTTCGGTGTTCAATAATTGTATAGCTCAGAAAAGTGTTTATGATATGCTAACTTATAGTACTTCATATGGACGTGATGTTTTGTTTCATTTGTATTTTCTATTATTTGTAGATTGACTAAAGAACACATCAATATTTCCCCTGATGGTCTAAACCAAAGGTAGCAGCAGCTGTTGGGACTATTCTCAAATACAAATACAGGCTACACCTGCATATGTTCAAGTCTGTTAAAAACAATAAATGACTTTATAAAGCCACTTTGTTATATATCAATTTTTTGATATGCCACAATAATATAATTTAAATGAAAATACCTCAAGTTCAGGCAATTTTTATGTGGAATTAAAATAAGAGACTAATTAAATTAATTAATTCCAGAGCATAATTAATTAATCACACTATTTTTTTTAAATTATTGACAGCACTAATTAAAATGATGAATATTGAAATGATCAGTGGGAGATGTAAGGTTTTCAACCCTGAATCTTCCACTAGGGTGGTTCACAAAAATTTCTCCAATTTTGTCCACATCCCTTTTTGCCTGGTTAACACTGACATTGTCAGCATATGTACCAAAAATGAAGTCAATTTGCTGCAAATGAGAGTTGGCACAGTTTTTCACAATAATGAACTTTTTTCTATTGTCAGAAGCATACCTGTCAAGTTTTGGATTTGAAAATAAGGGAAATTTTCTGGCGCCCACTACGGGCCGTCCCACCCGCCCCACCAAGCTCCAGTATCCCTTATATTTTAAGATAGGTGTGCAAGAAATCTAAAATAGCCACTTTTCAACCACAATTATGGGATTAGAATAAGGTAGACCAACCTTTGAAATGCTGTGAACATTCCTACTAGGGCTGGTGATATGGACCAACATTATCTCAATATATTTTCTCAAAATGGTGATATATGATATAAATCTAGATAATTTTATCAAATAAAGTCTGATCAGAAAAACAATTCTGGGTTAATTTTGCTGATGCAAAATGCCACACAGGAACATTTATTCTGCACTCAGAAATCCATCCACTGAGCTTTACATGTTGTTCTGAGGAGTAAAAGCAGTGACTCCTAAAACTAATATTTTAATACATAATAAGCTATAATATATACATATATATGAAATATTATAGTTTTCTATATCATCAAAATAGAAAACTCAATACATCTTGAATCTCGATATATCGCCCAGCCCTAATTCCTAAATTATAAAACAGCCTAAATAAAAACATAAATGTGTATATGAAGCACATGTGTTTATTTAATATACTTACAGTTTATATACACGTCAACAAGTTTCATATTTACTGTTAATTTCACGTTGCTTGTCTTTAAGTTAGACATTAACATTTTATTTTCATTATATAATTTATTTTTATTTCTCATGCTCACTCATGTGGTTCTCTGGTATTCACTAATGACTTATTAGACACATTTATTACAGACTTTACATCCTTTAACACTTTTTAAAACAGTGTATATTTGTGGTGCTTGTGATTGGCTGATTTTTCATGGTGACTTACGTGGTTCCTTCCGCTGTGGTAAACGTTAAAATCTCAGTTATTAATCTTACAGAACATGTAACTGTGTCACATCCTGATGGTCTTTAGGAAGATAAACATTTCACAACGTATTTCTTCGTTTTTTTCGCTGGAACGTCTTCATCCATCATCTCTCTTCTGAGTTGTTTCCGGGTTTGTTGTCGCTGTCAGCACTAATCTCGCGAGAACTGCCACCAAGCCAGGCCATTTCAGGTGGTAATTCTCGCGAGGCGAGTGATGGCGATCAGTTAAGTAAGGCATCTTTTAATTATTGCTACAGTAAAATACGGAATATTTACGGGAAAATACTAATACGGGAAAGAGGGGTTAAATGCGGGAGTTTCCTGGCCAAAACGGGATTCTTGACATGTATGGTCAGGGATAGTGTTTGAACTGTTCGAATGTTCTTACTCATTTAGTATAAATACAGGGAGATAATATTAATGACCACACTTAGCTTTATATCGTTAAAGTTTCTGATATCTGTAAAAATTATGCATTCTTTGGTTGAGCAATAAAAATTGCAGATGTTGAAAATATCAATAGGAACAAAGCAAAATGTGATTTTTTTTATACCATTATATTGTACCCTATATCCCACTTATCAAGACAGAGGCTAGCTAGACAAACCAGCACCAATACACAACACCCATGCTGTTTAACTCTCTGGAGCTGTTGGTCAGGCTAATAAAATATTTTAATAGACAGTTAATAAAAGGTATCAGTGGAATACAGTAAAAAATCACTAAAACAATGTAAAAATCAACTATTAAAGCACCACAGAGCTCGTTTATATGCAGTGGAGGAGTGGATTAATGACAAAATAAAGTGCCTTTCACACACATGAATCACTGGTATCTCTTATGTCCTTGGACTCAGGCCTGTCCCTAGTGACAGTTCACAAATCTATCCCTAAACTCCAGATGACTGTGTGTTAGCAGCGTTTCTGTGCTGTCCTCAACAATAGGACTTTATTGCCCCATCAGTGAAAAACCAATACCCACTGACCACACAAATCAGCCCCAACAACAAGGTAAACAACTGTGCTTTTATCTCTCAATGTCACTACATATTCACTGTCCAGTCATTGTGCTTTGCACTCACACAAAGATGTCATGCTTTGATAGACAGTGGATTTACTGTAATGCAGTTTAAAAAGAGTCCATTGAACAGTCAAACCCTTATAGTGTCCCAGTGAAAGCATTTAAGTCCCACAACACTAAAGGAGGACTGAGATAATGCAGGATTTAAAATCTGACTGTAGAAGAGCTGAGCAAATGGAGATCAATAAAACTCCAAATTCATCGAGAACAATACAAAATAAGTCTGCGTAAATGAATGATGGCTTGTTCAAAGCGAGGCAACAATATTTTTCTGAAATTTTTCTGAAAAAACGTCAACAACTCTCACACATTGTTTTCTGTAATTGAAAAGCTCACAACCCCCCCAGATCAGATAGCCCCTGAATTACTGTCAGCTGGAAAATGCAATGAATTTGCTGTATATTTCAATGAAAAAATACAATCAATAAGGTCAAACATCAGAACAAATGAGCAAAATAACAAAAAGCTTGAACAGCTTCAACCACTGAGGGAGGAGTCAACTACAATGTTAGAGTTTATTACAGTGAACCTAAAAACAATAGAGAAAACTGTTCAGCAGCTGAATCTATCAACATGTTGCCTTGACACAATACCCTCAAACTTCTTTAAAACTGTTGTAAAGTCAATTGTCACTGATTTGTGTCAGATAATTAACTGCTCATTCCAATCAGGCACCGTACCAAAATCCCTGA
Source organism: Gouania willdenowi (assembly GCF_900634775.1). Lineage (NCBI taxonomy): Eukaryota > Metazoa > Chordata > Actinopteri > Blenniiformes > Gobiesocidae > Gouania > Gouania willdenowi. The sequence continues at coordinate 36,822,918 of NC_041059.1, forward strand.
AAGTAGCTGCTGTGAAACCTCTGTTAAAAAATAGAACACTGGATGCCTCTATACTGGCTAACTATAGACCAATCAGCAACCTTCCATTCATGGCCAAGATCAGGTGGTCTTCAACCAACTGAGTCAATTCTTAACATTCAACAAAATATTTGATACATTTCAGTCAGGTTTTCGTTCTCATCACAGCACAGAAACTGCTCTTATCAAAGTGATCAATGACATAAGGTTGAACACTGATTCAGGAAAAGTATCTGTTCTCATTCTATTGGATCTAAGTGCTGCATTTGACAATGTAGATCATACAATTTTGTTGCACAGATTGCAAACATGGGTTGGACTAAATGGAAAAGTAATGCAATGGTTTAAGTCATACTTGGAGGAGCGAAGCTATTTTGTAAGCATTGGAAACTTTGAATCTGACAGATTACCAATGTCCTGTGGGGTTCCTCAGGGATCTGTTCTTGGACCTCTTCTGTTTAGCATTTACATGCTTCCTTGAGGACAAATTTTACAGAACTGTAAGGTTGATTATCAGAGCTACGCAGATGACACACAACTATATCTATCACTGAACCCAGATGACTATGGTCCCATTGAGGTGTTGTGTGACTGCTTAGAAAAAATAAACTGCTGGACGAGTGAAAACTTCCTTCAACTAAACCATGACAAGATGGAGGTGATTGTCTTTTGTAACAAGGAAAAGAGGACTGCTGTCAGCAAGTATCTTGAGTCTCGATCTTTAAAAGCTAAAGACCAAGTCAAAAACCTTGGTGTTCTGATTGACTCAGATCTTACATTCAGCAGTCAGATCAAATCTATCACAAAAACATCTTCTACCACCTAAAGAACATTTCCAGAGTGAAAGGTTTAATGGCTCAGAAAGATCAGGAGAAACTGGTCCATGCTTTTATCTCCAGCAGACTGGACTATTGTAATGGTCTTCTGACAGGAATCCCCCAAAAGAGCATCAAACAGCTATAGTTGGTTCAGAACGCTGCAGCTCAGGTCTCAACCAGAACAAAGAGGTCAGAACACATTAGTCCAGTTTTAAAGTCTTTACACAGGCTCCCAGTCAGCCTCAGAATAGACTTTAAAGTTCTGCTGCTGGTTATAAATCTGTGAATGGGTTTGGTCCAGAATACATCAGTGACATGTTAGTCAGGTATGAACCCAGCAGGTCTCTCAGATCTATGGACACAGGTCAGATAGTGGAGCCCAGAGTTCACAGTAAACATGGTGATGCTGCTTTTAGTTGTTATGCTTCGTGTCATGTTGTTGATGCAATGTGTTTGTTGATGATTTTATATGTTTTTTGCTGCCAATTTTAATGTTCTTATAGATTTTAAACTGTTGAATGTTTTCTATTACACTTTTTGATCATGTAAAGCACATTGAGTTGCCTTGTGTATGAAATGCACTATAAAACAAATGTACATTGCCTCGCCTAAATGGATTAACTGCATTGCAGTGAGAAGTGTATTTGCTGTAGAAACTGGAACAGAGGTATATTATAGACGCACAGCATGCACACTGTCTGTTTGATTTATCAGCCAGTTACAAATTAAGGTCTGATAGCAAGACCTCCAAAACTAGCTCCTCATTAAACTCACAATGGTAAAATAAACAGAGCTCAACAATGTATTCACCTTTATCACTTAAGTGACAGTACTAAAGTATTTACTTAACAGATTACTTAGGTATGTATTATTAAAATCTTTTTATTGATTTTAAGTATTTATGAGCAAGATCCGGCACCTCCCAGATTTTGACCGGCACATATTTGATTGGATCCAGCACCTCATTTAAAAATTTTTAAAAAAAGCACCTTTTTTGCTTTTCGGTGTTTTGATTAAATTAAAAGTATTAGATTTGGACAGCTGTGTATTTTATTGTGTTTAAATCACCAGAAATGTTATTGAACACACACAATTGAATGTAGACACAAAGTCAGGCCACGCCCCCATGCTACTTCTAAAGGGTGATTTTGTGAAAAGGTCTTCAGCTTGGAAGATGGTAGAAAATGGCTACCACAAAGTGAAGCTAAGCCTGTGGTAAAGGTTGTTTCTGTGGAAATCACGGAGCAGCAGCACAGCAGCAGTTAGCATAGCAAGTAGCAGCACCTGTAGCAATGATGCTAATGCCTCCAACAGAGAAGAATTATCCAGGGACATGAGGAGGACGCAGGGTGGGTTCAAGATGAGCTGACAAGCCAAGGCAGGCTTCGGCTGTGAAATAGGACATATTATGTAAAATCCACTTTTGCATTTTTTTTATTACATATGAGGTAACTTGAGTGTCCACCAGCACAGAAAATGTGAAATAGCAGCTTAACACTCCGGTGAGAGTTTCAATGACTACTGCTGCTGCTGAGATGCACAGACTCATAATAACAATAGCCGCTTAACACTAGAAGTCCCAGGGATTTCTATATCCCCCCAGAAGTCCCAGAGCAGGGTCAAATGAACTCTAGGACCAAACTGACGACTCTGATGGCTACAATTTGCATCTATTCATTTGTAAATGAATCACCTGAGAAATCAGCAGGGGGGAGAGCCTGACTCTAACAGTGGAAGTCTGGAATGTTAGGGGGAAGTGCCCTGGAAGCTAAAGTCACTATGCCCCGTTTATTAACTCGTTCTGCTTGATGCTGGGGGAGAACAAACACAGACAACAAACATTGAAAGAAACAGGGTCACTTGAGGGCAAAAAAACATCAGATTTAATGTGTAGTGTAAATGGGGCCTGAGACAAATCCAGTAAGGACATTGTTACTGAGCACTTCAAGAACCTGGGTGTGCCTCTCAACAATAAACTGTATCATAAGGGCCATAGTGTAAAATTATCTTTTTTTTAATTTTTTATTATTATCACAATCCCTTCACAACCTGGTCAAGACACTGATGTGCATCAGAATTTATGAACTTTGATGAAATCATAGCATGTTCAGAATGTGTTCAGAGTATGTTCACAGGTTGGCGTGGGGTAGGGAGGAGCTGGGATAATTTTCATACCTATAGGAATAGCCTATTTTCATGCAGCCTTTTGTGCTGTGGGGAATAAATAGCTGACTGCTGGGGGTTAAAGCCTCCACCTTATGAGAATTTTAAATATATATTTCTTACCTAGTCCATTAACACATGTAAAAAAACCCAAAAAGAGTTAAAATATCAATGCAACTGTATATAACTATATATTAACTGAAATTCTTCCTGAACCCAGGATGCAGGGCCCCTCCTGTGGTGGGACACTTACTGCCTCATTGACATAACAAAAGCAGCTGAGGACAGACGTTAGCTCAAATCCTTTGGGTCGAATGACCCCTCTCTGGGTTTTATAGGTAAAAAGTTCATTTGACACCTCTGTGGGACTTCTTGTGTTAAATAGCCATGTGTTTTACTGTAATGTGCAGTTTTTTGGCTGAAAACAATAACAGTGTGTGAATAGCAAAAATAAAATTTCTTGTAAAAGAACGAGACATGAAGTGAGTGAGCGACACGCCCATTCATAAATATGCATAAGTAAGCCACAAAACGGCCCAATTTCAGAAATGCTTAAAAAGTGACTTTTCAGAGACTAGAACTGTGGGAAAAAGGTGAGTTTGGATGGAAAAAAAACCTCAAATACTATGTTTTTGGGTTTTTAGAACAACTGGAGATGGGTGAACATTTGCATAATCTGTCCCCTTTAAGTTGCAAAGATACAAAGTTCTCTATGGCTGTTTTTTTGGCTGTTTTGACAAATAAAAAAAATCTGGCATTTTATTTAATTTTTCTGCTGTGCTACTGATTCATTGTTATGTGATTTTGTGCTGTCCTTGGTGCTGAAACATGGCAGACCGAGAGACGAATGAGCTCCGTAATGAGTGATGGTCCTAGCTCCTTTATTGCTGATTCATCATTCCTTTATGAAATATTTAGGTTAATTGGTTGGTTGTGTTCACGTGATATTATTGGTCCATTTAGTTGGCAAAAGGTGCTTTAAAAAAATGTATTCCAATGTATTCTCTCTCTTACTGCCGGAACAACACCCGGCGTGTGTTTCAGGACCTGATGATTTACAAATGAAGCACTGCATAAACGCAAACATTATTCAAAAGACACAACACACAGAAACAGCGGGCACAAAAAAATAAATGACATCATACATCAATGTTGGAAAAACAATTATACACTGAATTCAGACTCAAAATGAAGAAGGAATGGGTGCCAGATCTTATTATAATTTGGAATCAATCCAAATAAACTACATCTCAGATGTTCAAGCTTCAGATCGGACATTACTTTCTACACCCAAAGTTTAAAGGGGACATATCATGCTAAATCCACTTTTTTAGCCCTTAAATGCATTTTGATGTATATTTAGAGTGTTTAGAAGCACAGGAAAGTTCAAATTAATCTCTTCAGGTGCTCCATAGATATCTTTATATTCTGTTTTGGTCATATTTTTCAATCTGTTTCGATTCTCTATTACGTTTTTTGAACAATAACGTCAGCGGAACTGCCAAAATAGTACATCGACTCCAGGCCCAACACTTCGAGCAATCCGCTATTTTTATTTCTCGCTTTTATTTTGTAGTCCAAGCTCCAGGATGCAGAAGTTACGAGAGGATAAGTCAAAATGTTTGGTTGTTGGATGTAGTAACCCACACGCTTCATTACAACGTCTCCCAGCATCAGAACCTTTTCAAAGTGCCTGGTTGAGTTTTATTTTTCACAGAAATGTACCCACATCTGTGGGTAAGGTCATTTTTGTGTGCGCGAAGCACTTCAATGATGACTGCTTCAGCAACCTCCACCAGTATAAAGAAGGATTTGCTGAAAGACTTTGTCTGATTGAGGGTTCAATTCCTTCTATCTTTGGAGACGACGAACAGAGCACTTCGGTAAGCTGTAAATAACGCTAAAAAGTGTGATGATAAGACGTCCCTGTCATTGTTTTGTTAGCATTAGCAGTTGCACCGTCTTCAGACTTCATATGTTAGCGCTGTGTGCTCGTTTTAGATCCTTGATGATATGGCCTACGTGATTTAATTTAAATCTAAAGTTTTCATTAGTCATTTCATTTTGCCGTTTTTGTCTTTGAAAAGGCTGTACTAAAATGCATTTTGTGACGTTAGCTTGGTGCTAGCGTTAGCTCGGTGCTTGTGTTAGCTCACTTATTAGGGTTCTGCAGGTTCATCATCATTTTCATCTCGCTCCACTGGGTCCGACTCTGGCTCGAACATGTAAGGCTGGATGGACAAGTCTTCTGTTGTTGACATTTTGTAAATAACCTCTGAATAAAAAGTTTATGCGCAGCTACATAGCCGTATCTCTTCTATCAAACTACAAAAATGGCCGAGCAGGGTGGAGTTGAACCGAGTGTCACCTGAAGAGGGGGCGGGGTATGAAGTGTCTCATTTGCATTTAAAGAGACCGCACCAAAACGAGTTGATCTTTTCGAAGCACATCAGAAAAGAGGTAGAAAAGGGGTGGAGCTATAATAATGAGGAATTCAGACCCAAGCAGTGCAGTTCCACTTTATATAGACCACAACTGTATGATTTATATCTAAAAAGGAAGGATTTAAAACCATGATATGTCCCCTTTAAATGCTACTGGAGTTGACATTTTCCCAGTTAAACAGTGTCAAGCGTCTTTGCAAGTAATGTCATTGATGGAACTGCTGTTGGCTGATGAGGTGTCACTGAACAACCCCAAATAAAGCTCTAACGGGACTTGGACTGATGTTCTTTTTACATATAAATGAGATTATCTTAAATATTGTAGCACACTCAAAAAACACGCACATCCCTTTCAAAGCAGTGTGCTGGATCAAAAAGTCCAAAGATGCATGTCTAATGAAGGGCGTTCAGTCCGAAACATCATGTTTTTTGGTGTTAATTAATTAAAATTGGGACTTTTTTTCATTGCATTATTGCCTCCCAAAATCCTACCGCCGGGGACAAACCCAGCAGTGGCATGACCACATCTCAGACAGGACGGGTCTACACTTGCGTACAGTCTAGCTACTTTACTAAGCCAGTGTTTCTCAAATGAGGGTATGTGTACCCCTCGGGGTACGTGATGGCACAACAGGGGGTACTTGAGGGAAAGATAGTGGAAAATTAACAAATAAAGTGTCAGTGTTGGTCCCACCTTAGGTGTGAGATGACAGGAAATGATGAAACTATAAAAAAATAAATCTGTTCATGTCATGTGATATATCTTTTCAAAGGTAATTCAACGTAGATTACAATTATGCCTCGCACAATTTGATTAGGGGCCCTTTTTAGACAAATTCAATTAGAATAGTTTTCTCATTTATTTGTGAGTCAAATATTGCGACAGTTGGTGGTACAGAATCATTGACACATACCAATATATTCATTTTTCAAATGACTCCTCCTCTGGTAATGCTTGTTGAATCGGGCTGTAAATTGACATGGATATTCTTTGAGCGGATGCCTCGAGCCTCTCTGAGACCGTTTTGAAAGGTTGGGGATGAGGCCCACCCTCTCTTTTTTTGGTAATTTCTAAATTTATGGGAACATAGTCGTGGTATATCGTTTCAAAGTAGATTACCATTTAACTTTACACAATTTCATTTGTTTGAGTCATTTCACTGAATTCTCAGGAAGGCGTTATTCGGTGCGGAGACGTTCCACAGGCCTGGTCGTAGTTCATCAGAACTTGTTTCCTTACTTTTTTTGATGGAAGTGAAAGTAAATAGTTTGACACAAACATTCGTCAGATGCTTCCCCATTGATGCAATTTTTGGTGTTAAATATTTATTTTGAACACTTGTTTCTTCGAATGAAAAGGTGTTTTTTGATGATTTCTTTAAAAATGTAAACTACTTTTTTGATTGAAGCAACTTTTTCTTTGTTTCATTAACCCCGACACAAATATTCCTCCATACAGTTGGAGGCTTCAGATAAAGAATGGTGGAAAATAACTAGTAACTAAAAATCTCTCAGGGATTTTATTTGAGAAAACTGGAATAAAAAGAGAATCAGGTCTTTAGGAAGACATAGAAAAACTGCCACATTATACTTGGATTTTAGTGCAAGATAAAGTTTTCAGAGATTGTAAATGAAGGGAAAAATCCACAAATGTGATGTTTAGAGGAAATATGGTTCCCACTGTGAAAATATGCTTGGAAGAGTTTGTCCAACTTGGATGCATTTTGTAAATAATTAATGTCCTCAGCTGCTATATAAGCAATCCTCACTCTGTCAGCGTACACAGATTATTCCTGATTTCAGGTAGCTCTGTCACCATGGCGACACTTCCTCCAGCACACATCACACAGGTGATGGTAATTATTTTATCTGTTCTCTATCATCCTGCTGCTACACTCTGTATCAGAAAAAAAAAACTTTTAATGCAGCCAAGTCCACAAAATATGATTGTATCTGATCCGAGGGTCACATGATCAACATTTATGTTAGCATTTAGAATAATAATCAATCTGGGCATTAACACAGGAAACAACCAAGGGTTTGTGGGGTTTTGTTGTAGTTTTGTGTGTTTTGGGAGTAATTTTGTTAACATATTATTTGAAGTTTTATACTTAGAGGCTGATATTACGCCGTCATTATTATGACATGACACCTGTCATTAGTATGAATTAAGGTGTTATGGAGGCTGTCATTAGGTGTTGTTCATTAAACTATCCCTAACCTCAAACCTCTAACCCTATCCTTAACCCTAACCCCACGAGATCTCTCCACCTAACCTAAGAAATGCCAACATAGCTCTAAAGGTGTCATAATTAAGCAAGCAACACTTAATGACAGCCTTTATCACACCTTATTCATGCTACTGAGAGATAATAACAGGGTAATGTCAACCTTGTGTATAAAACTTCAAGTAAAGTGTTACCGTAGTTTTTGTGCATTTGTTATTTTATTTCCTTTTCTGTTATTTTTGTTGTCTTGTGTGTTTCTTGTTTATTTTTGTCATCATTCTGTAAATTGTATGTGTTATTTTTGGTTGTTTTGTGCAATTTTGGGTTAATTTTATGTATTCATGTTGAATTTTGTGTATTTTTCTGCAATTTTGTCTATTTCTCTGTTATTTTTGTGTATCTTGTCTATTTTTTGTAGTTAATTTCATGAATTTCTGTAATTTTAAATGTTTTTGAGCCATTTTGTACATTTCCTTTGAAGGCTGCAGGAAAATAGATGAAGGGCTGCTTGTGGCCTCTGGACAACCTCAAAGACAATAATATGTAACTTCATTTAGCTGCTTCATTGTAAATTTTGTTAGTTAATGTAAGTTTTTATTGCCAAGTAGAGTTTTTAGAAAATGCAAAGAATTTTACTAAGTGGATGGTGCAAAAAAAACAAATAAACAAAAAACATAAACAGTATAATAATTAAAGCAGCAATGAACAGGCCCTCGCAACCACACGCATGTCAGGAAGTGGTGCACGTTGAGGTGTGTTGCATGTCGGGGTGTGGCAGAAATTTGACAGTATTGAGACGTATGCTGACCATTTTTAAGGATTATATCACAAACTTTCCTGGAAGGTTCTGTGCAGATATAATGCCTATGATTTTCATTTACCATTAGGTGGCTCTCTGACTATCAATGACGGTTGGTTTAAACCATAACTCGTTTTTTGGCATACAAATGAAAGCTGCTATAATGAATTAGCTTCTATTTAGCTTTACAAACTCTTAATAACTAAGCGTAGCACTTCAACCAAGTGAACAGGCTGCTAAGAGGAATATTCTATAAAGATTCAACTTTATTGACCATTTATTGGCTCTGTCATGGTCGCCATGGTAGCCGTGGTAACCATTGAGTATGATCTGGTGGGCCCTGGCCTCTGCTACGGCCCTGGAGTCAGCTGAAACATGGACATCAACCCTGGTGGTGATGGTGGGACATGGTTGGGCTATGGGGGGGCGCACACACACACACACACACACATAGACAGAGTGTTGGCAGGTGGGGCTAATGTTGTGGCTCGTAGCGACAACGTGACACACCGGGCCGACAATTTTTATACAAAAAGTACACAAAACGACAATAGAATTGCAAAAAAATATACAAAAATACACAAAATGACTGCAGAATCACACTACAATGGCAACAAAAAACAATAATTATACAAAAAATTTACAAAAACACAACAGAAAGATACAAAAAATACACATAGTGACTTAAAAAAACATACATTACCAAAAAATACACCAAATGAAAAGAAATATTAAAATGAGTAAAAAACAACAACACATTTATCATGCACATGTCCCGTAGAATTAAACCAGGGAAATCACACACACTATTTTACTTTGCATCTGCAAATAAGCCTTTTTATAACACTACAGCGTACAGAGTATGTACACCTCTTTGTACATCCAACCTTCAAACACAAACTCATTTGGACATAACTGACAACTCTACTTAAGCTCCTCCCACTATATGAATACATACTTCTGACGGGCACTGTACTAGTCTAATTTGATGATACATACCTGCGTTCTATACCTGCAGAGGTTGTCATGGCCGCAGCAGAAAGGAAAGTTAAAGTAAATTAAAGTGGGCGTGTTACTGAATTACTACTCTCTCCTTTTGCTCGCCCTCTACTGGCAGCATGGAGCAATTACATTCAAAAAATAGTGAAAAAAAATATATACATAAAAAGTTCAAGACGCCACCAGGGCCACGCCCTTAGACTTTTGTAGAAGATTTTGATAACTTTTAATCACAGAATCCTGTTGAATATACTGGTCAAAATGTAGGTGTTTTGGAGATACCCGGAATGGTAAAACGTATCTTGAAAATTGACAAAATCCTCACTGTTCATTCAAAATGGCAGCTTCCTGTTGCATTTTGGGTAAAGAGTTGATACGGCAATTTTGTTTGTCTTGTCGTGATACATATGTGTATCAAATTCCGTTGCTGTATGTGAAACTAATTGTATTAACTCTACTAAAGGCCAATTTTCAAGGTGAGGTATTGAGTCATTTTGACATTCACATGGGCAATTCTCCCAAAATATCAAAGTTTTCCTTAATATGCATTCAAATTTTCAAGAGAATTTGAACCTGTTTAGGTCCTCAAAAATGCACGTCGTATATAATAAAAACAAAGTGCATTACAATAGAGTCCTATGGTGCTCGATCACTAATAATCTGTGTACCCTTTGTTCTTTAGTTATCAATCAATTTATTTATTTTTTTATTTTATTTTTTTGGTTTTCGAAACTAAATAACCCACACACACACACACACACACACACACACACACACACACACACACACACACACACACACACACACACACACACACAGCCAGCTTTAAAACTCTTTTTGAGATAAAAGTCAGGTTACATCCCCTACCTAGTTATTGTTCATACAATACATGTATATTTTACTGTAATTACTGGTGCACTATTCTGAATTTTAGTCTAAAATCACAGATAAAATGTTATCATGCACTGCCTCATATTCCTTCATGTAATAAATCAGGCCACGTCATGAGATAAAATCTTACTCTGAAGTGTGTAATTAACAAACCACTACACAGTGATACACAAGTTATCGTTTAAACAGAAAAGTTGCAACAGAGAACCAGAAATACCATATATTTGTTTTTTTTTTTAAAAAAAAAAAAAAGAGAAAGAAAGAAAAAAAGTTATTACAGACAAATAATGTTTTAGGGAGTTTGGTAGCAGAAGTATTATGAAGAAAAAAGGCTCACCCAGTCAGTCGGACTCAGGTGACTTGTTTTAAGATGTACAAATGGATGCTAAGAATGTGGATCCAAGGCTGGTCTCTGGGGAAAAAAGAACACTTGAGCTGTGTTTTGACAGATTTGAATAGTGTCAGGCTTTAATGGGTTTGAGCTGAAATCAAATCTGCAGAAATGGCCACAGAGTTGCCCATCTCTGCTATTCTTGAACTTGTAACTTGAACAAAGTTTTGCAGGTTTTTAAAAGCAGGGCTGTGATAATTGTGCATGTATCGAAAGCCCTCTTTATTCTTGACAAGTGAAATATGAAATCAAAGAAAGTGATGTAACTTTAAGTCTTTGATGATTATCTGTAAATCTTTGCATTGTAAACTATGGCTGTATTAAAATGATGATTTTTTTCCAGAGTGATGTACCTTTGGTTTGCCTCGCCTGTACATAATGCTCATCTATGTTTCATAGCAAGGTGTAGGAGTCGTCAGGACTCATGGAGAGGTCATGGAGCCAGCATGGGATGTATGGCCCTATCTTCTGTGATTACCAATTACTGCTGTGCTCTCCAGTGGAGGTCCAGGCCTAATAGCCAAGACCATCCTAATGAGGCTGGGGTTAGTCACTGTGCCTCTGACGTCAGGTTCTAAATACCAGAGCCGATCAACCGCACAGGCTACCCTTCGTTAACCAGTGACAATATTTGATGTACTGCAGAGAGGAAGAAGAATAATTGAGAGCAGGATGGAGAGAGGATTGGAGAAAACAGAGGAAGTCTTTATCACCTTTCTTTCTTCTGTCTAAACCTTTACAGATATGTAGCCATATTAGGCTAAGATGTTCACTTCTGGAAAAAGGCATGAACATTTGTACATGGGATTTTTTTAATAATGCTGAATACATTTTAATGAGAGCCACGCTGGCAAATAAATGGTTCCCACTAAAATCAAGAAATCCAAGATGGCCACCATCCCTATTGCCAATTTGGATATTTCGTCATAACTTTGGTTCTATTTGACATAGAGGCATGGTCTCAGTGGCGAACTATAGGTTTTCAGGGTCAAATAATTCAATAATGTCACAATCATTGTCCCCAAAAACCTACATTTTACCACAAAGATCATGTTTCTACATCAAACAGAGGCAAAGTGATAGTAAGATGGAAATTGGCAATACAAATGGCGGCCATCTTGGATCTTCCTCGGAGAACAATTTACGGTTTTTTAAGATATATTATTGAATTCCTTGACTCTGAAAATCTATAATTCGCCACTGAGCTCATGCTTCTTGGCCATCTTGGATTTCTTGCTTTTGAGTTGCCAGCGTGGATCCCATTAAAAAAGGATTTAGCATACTCAAAAAAACCCATACACACACACACACACACACACACACACACACACACACACTAGTGTTGTAGTTGTCGAGACCGGTCTTGGTCTCGAGACCAAATTTTAAAGGTTTTGGTCTCGTCTCGGACTCGGGATTTTCCCTCAAGACCAGCACTAATTCCTGCTATTTTTAAACTTTTTTATAATGTGATAATAACAATGAGAAGAACGGGATAAAACAACTCTTTATTCATTCATTCATTCTTTAAACCACCCCGTATAATGACCGCAACCTTCCCTAGTGTGTGTGTGCGTGTGTGCGTGTGTGTGTGTGTGTGTGTGTGCGTGTGTGTGTGTGTGTGTGTGTGTGTGTGTGTGTGCGTGCGTGCGTGCGTGCGTGCGTGCATGTGTGTGTGTGTGTGTGTGTGTTGCAGCAGTGTTTTGATCCTGCTTTAAGGCAACGTAAAGCAGGATGTAATTAATTGCATGTGTTGAGAGCTGTATGTTAGAGTGAGCAGCAATAAAGAAGTGTTATGAACAAGACCCGCCTCAGTTCATCTTACACCATGTACACATTTTCATGCTTTCTTCCGTACGTGAACATCTTATTGACATATCTGCCAGCTATGATAGGTGCTTGGTTAGTGGTTACCAACTAGTTTAGTCTCTGGCTTGAATGAAAGTTCTGGTAGAATGTGTCATTATCCTTGCCTTATATTAAAGTTGCTACCCTTAATTATTTTTTATTAGATAAAATCATAGTGTAGTTCTCATAGATCAATGAATCAAACATTTACTCCAGAAAGAAAGGGAACAGGTTGAAAAGGCCACTTGAAACATGTAACAACCCTGAAACAAACTGTCACTGTGAATGTTCATGTACATAAATGTAAATTATTTAATTTAAATGCTAACCTGCACTACTCATCACTGCACTATTATTATTATTATTGTTATTATTATTATTATTATTTTATTTAGTTTTGCACATTTTTGCACATAGTTTAAAATCCTCCTGTTAACATACAAAGCTCTGAATGATCAAGCTTATATCTTAGAGACCTGTTAGTGCTCTATCGTCCAGGCAGATCACTCCGCTCTCACTCTGCTGGCCTTCTGGAAGTTCCTAACGTGTCTAGAAGTAGAACAGGAGGAAGAGCTTTCAGCTACCAGGCCTCTCGCCATTGGAACCAGCTTCCAGTCTCAGTATGGGAGGCTGCTACTCTCTCCACCTTTAAGACTAAACTCAAAACCTACTTATATGCTGAAGCGTAAATACCGTATAATAGCGTTAACCTAACCGCTAGAGCGGACATGGACTTGTCCGTAAATGGTCGCATTTTAGAATCCTTGGAGTCGCTGTTAGATTTCATATAAATGGGAAGAGATTGAAATTCTGATGTAGCTGGTTATGATTTACAGTCCGCATAAACAGGACTGAATCATAACATAACCTAAACACTAGAGCGGACATGGGCTCATCTGTGAACGATCGCATTTACAGACCTTGGAGTCGCTGTTAGATTACCAATAAACAGAAAGAGATTTGTCACTTTTATAATAAATGCTGACTCAGCCACTGGGAGTGAGGCCCAAGGCCAAGACAGGCTGACTTGATAATACTGTATCATGTTTTTCTGCAGTCAGTGCCTTCTCCTCGCCCTTCTCTGTCTGCTCTGTTTCAGGTGTCGTGAAGCTGATGATGGAAGTTCCTGATCTGTGGTTCACGGCTCAACTACACTCTGATGTTCTATCTCTCTATCATGTTCTGTTGGTCCTTCTGTCCACTAACCCCAACCAGTCGACGCAGATGGCTGCCACCTCTGAACTTGGTTCTAAATTTCTTCCTGTTAAAAGGGAGTTGTTTCTTCCCACTTTTGCTAAATACTTGTTCATGTGGATCTTGTTGGGTTTTTTCTTTCTTATTAGGAATTTTATATTTTGATAAGCGCATTGAGATGACTTTGTTGTAAATTGCGCTATACAAATAAAATTGAATTGAACTGAATAGTCTTTAACTACTGTTTATATTTATGTTTATATTTTTTCTAGTTGATTGTTATTATTAAATGTTAACATTGTTAGAGAGAGCACTGTTCACCAAGTTTATTCCTCATGTGTATAACATACATTAAATAAAGTTGATTCTGCTTCTGAAAGTTTGGTTTCATCTCCACAGTAAACACAGTAAAAAGGAAAAATGTTTGTTGACATTGCCACACATTGCATTGTGGGATGTGAAGTCCCAAGAACAAAAGGTTCTCAACTTTGGGGTCATGAGACACTGGGAGGGGGTCACCAGATGCTTTTAAGAAACTAAGAATATTTTTTGTACAATTTGAGCCCATTTTTGCTTATTTTTCCCTTGTTCTGCGACTACACCAAACTTGCCATATTTTAACCTTTTTTCATCACTTTTTCTTACCATATTTTTGCTCTTTTTAATGCATTTTTGCTACATTACTCACATTTTTGCCACTTCATTATCAAATTTCAATGCATTTTGTGCTAATTTTTTCCACTTTCAACATTTTTGGCACTTATTAACCCTTTCCACCACTTTTCTCTTTTCACCATAATTTATGCTTATTTTTTGCCAATTTAACCACATTCATAATTTGTCATGCCAATTATTTACCAGTTTAGACTAATTGTTCCTAGTTTTTACAATATTGACAAATTGAACCCTTTTTACCACTTTTTCTGTCCTGTTTTTGGTCACTCAAATTTGCAACTTTAAACTAATTTCTGTGGTTTTTAAAATCAAAATTCACCACCTTTCCTTAAAATTGAATATTATTCAGATCACTAAATAAATCAATGTGGTTATCACAGATTCATAGAACAATGGACCATCATTTTGCTGACTTTATGGATGGACCCCATAAATCTCTCCTCTTTATTCTCCTTATAGATGGTCCTGTCTCCACATGACTGTTCTTCAATGTTCATGTCTGTGTTCAACCACCTTCAGATACAATGGGGGTCTAAGGTATCTGGAACCTTTATTTTGGTGGTTATGTGATGAAAAGGTTTAGAACCACTTCCATAAACAGGTGCATTGAAGAAGAACAGTTCTACAACTGTCTCCGCAACTCCATATCCCACAATGCAATGTGTGAAATTTTCAACAAACTGACAACTGAATGATGTTGGATTCATTGATCTATGAGGCCTACATTATGAGTTGATTTAATCAAAAAGTCTCTGAGGTAACAGCTTTAAAATACCATCTATTTGATACATTCAGTCACATTTGATCACATTTGTCTTTAAAATTGGAATAACAATAAATATCCGTGTAGCCATTAGAAAATCCTTCATTCCAGACGGGAATACAGAAAGATGACCCAAACAGATCTATTACAGCATCACATGATCTGTTACAGTAATAGCTCAACAGCATTAATCGGGACATTGTGTACAAAGATTGTTGTTGTTTGGATGTAATCACAGTTGAATATGATTCAGACACAGAGACTTTAATCTTTGACCAGTAAAATATAGAGAAACACACACACAGATTAATTTAAATTATCAGGTTTTACCTCATTACACACACACACACTCACACACACACACACACACAAACAGCAAGTAATTATATTGGGAACACTGAGGGAAAATGCTGGCTTGCGTAATTGCACTAATATGATGTCTGTCTGAAAGTAATGGTATTCATTACTCAATTTAAAAAAGTCAAAGCAAATATGACTAATACACTATGCAGGGTTGGGGTCAATTATGATTGTAATTGATAATTAATTACAATTATGGTTAATTATAATTGTAATTTTAAAAATCTGTTGCTGTTGTAATCGTAATTAAATTGTAATTGAGTTAAGATAATTGACTTTGTAAATATATATATATAGTATACTGACACAAAAAAGGCTCAGATGCCCACACCAAAAATATTAAAACCTATGTTTTCATTGATTAGGAAGCCCAACAGAGTAATCAATAGATAGGAAAAAAATAGATGATTGATATTTGTAGGGGTGTCCTGATCCGATATTGATATCGGACATCGGTCCGATATCAGCCAGAAAATGAATATCGGATTTTATGGGACTGCATCTAAATTCTCTAATATATATTATATTATATTTATACAAATGTAGAATAATGTAGCTATTATGTAGAAGGTTAAAATGTATGTAACCAATTGGTTAACAATAAATGGATCAGTTTTTCTCATACCTACTGTTGTTGACTAACATTCCACTCTCCAAAATAAGTAATAAAAGTATGTATGATTCGTGCTGATATTGTATTGGATCGATATTAGTAATGGTCAATACGCAAGGCTGCAATATTGGTATCATATTGAAGTGAAAAAGTTGTATTGGGACATCCCTAGATATTTGTTTTTAGTGTATTTTACAGCTGATTTAGGACCAGTTATCATAGGAGATGCTAACAGAAAGCTAACACAAAAGGAAGGTTAACTTTTATTAGGTCATTTATTTATGGCTCAGTAATTGTGATTAATTGTAATTACACTTTAATAATTGAGAACGTAATTGTAATTGAACTTTAGTAATTGAGAACGTAACTGTAATTGAACTTAAGTAATTGAGAACGTACATTTTGATGACTTTCTGAGGATAAAAGGTAATAGTGTCATGTGTGAATGTGATTAAAGTCTGATGACGTTTGCATCAGTCAACCCATCACTTGTGTGAATACTTTACAACACTGAACTTTCCTATCAGGAGACAATCCTTTAAATTCTGTCTGCATCTCATCACTTGCATTTTGTACGTGTAACTGAACAGCAAAGTGGTTCATTTTACACTCCCTTAAACATTTATGATGCAGCAATAGGCCATTAGAATCAATATTGTTATTTAAAATGATTTAAACCTGCAGCAGGTGAGAGCTAATGTTTATATAGACACACACATACGCCAAGGGTGTAATAATTATGGATTTTTCCATTAGTTTTCATTTTCACTTTTTATTTTTCATTTTAGTTTGTATTAGGCTTTAGAGCAGATTTGCTTTTAATAGTTTAATAGTTTTTTTCTTCAATTTGCTTCGTTTTAGTGTTAGTTTTTGTCTTTTCTTCATTTTTTGTTTTTGTAAATTGGAGTATTAGTCAGGTGTAATTCTCAAAACCATCAGAGTATATAGAAAATATAAGAAACAATCTTTAAAAAATAGTATTCAAAAGACTGATGAACAGCTTCCCACAAATCAAATAAAACAGTTCACAAGATCAGCCTTAAGTACAAAATGTGACATAGGCCGTTTTCTTTAATCTACCTTGTAACAACAAAATACAATATAGTAGATAAATATGTTACTTTTGTCCATAAGATTTAAAAATTGATTTCTCTCTTTATAACAAAGACTTTTTTAAACAAAATACGTGTCTCGCTACTTGTCCTCCTGATTGCCGTGTGGGACTCTCTCCATCTCCTATGTGCAGCGCACATGCACATACTCCATCACAGGTTGTTGAAATGCGTGTGTCTCACGCTTGAGAGAATAATAAATAAATCATTTGAATAAATAACTTTTAGCAGTACAAAAACGTTTTTAATATTGACCTTCTTTTGTGGACTGGAGTAGGGTCTTCTTTTACTGATTATTAGAGGTTGTAAATGAACAGATTGCTGTGCTAGCGCCCTCTCACACTGAGGTAAAAAGCTGAATAGGTTTCTTTTTTGATAAACATGAATGTGCCGTCCAAGCTAAATAAAATTAAAATAAACGTTTTGTAACACATATTAGTCCAGAATATTGCATGCACACACTCAACCTATGTGCAAGCAGTCAAAAAAGTTTCAGGTTGAACAGACACCACGTCTGGGAGAAATTTGCTCTGCAAACACTCATGCACACACACACGCAGAACATCCTTGATTTATTAGAGAGATACTGGATTAATTATATACTGAACATAACGGTATTAACTGTCAACTGTGATCTTAACTGTAATATCAACCAGCCTCCTCGATGTTTGTTTTACCTGTGAGGTAGTTTGAGAGGGAGGAGCTCGAATTCTCATGTAGGGAGGAGGGGTCAGGATTCTCAGGAGGAGGAGTTTCCGCATTGCGACGTCACAACGTGGGAAAAATCCAACTCGCCAGTTTGGCGCTTGACTTTTTCGAAAATGTGGAATAGCAAGAGAGAGAGGAAACATAATGAGGATAAAGGAATGTATGTTACTGTAGCAAAACCATTATAAAGTGATTATTTCATATTACAGCCCCTTTAAAGAAGAAGAAATAAAAGAAGAGTTAGATATTGTCATTACATTGGTCATCTTCATCAAAAGGGAAATTAAAATTGATGATCACACGTGCACAGATGCACACACACACACACAGTTTAAACTAACAGACCCTATACTCTGTTCTAAAAACCTCACATTACAAGCACCCATTTACATTAATATACACAGACTAGCTACACGAAAAATTTTGAAAACAAATCTCTCTCGAAACTCCCGTCCATGGAGGTTTTATCATCCAGGAGTCTTCTTTTTCAATGAAATCCACATGTATTTGCTCTCTTTTAATGTCTTACTGGGATTTGGAAGCTTACAGTTCATACTGGTGCAGATGTACCTGAAGTGTACACTATCCCAGGCAGTTGGTTGTGCCTCTCCATGTAGGGGAAGCCTACCTGGATCTTCCACCCTGTCACGCCACATAACTGAACACTAACAGCTACTAACGAATTAATTAAATAATTGAAATAACGTGCTGCATTATTTACTTTTAATTAAAGTGGTTTCTGGTGTTTTCTCATTTTTAGGCTGCATCTCTGTCTGTTGAGTAAAGTGTGTCCTCCCTCTCCACGTACTGGCTGCAGAGATGTGGGACCACTGGTGTTCAATGACCTCCCATCGGTCTGGACATCATCACCATTAAGTTTGGACAGGCCTTTGATGGTCATAGTAAGAACAGAAACAGAGCTCACCAAAGTGATGGCCTGAGTGTCCCTCAGTGCAGCGACGCTGCTCTGAGCTAGTGGATGATGACTGTAGACCATCTTCTAGTGCTCCTCAATGAGTTTGGATCCCAGGACCCTGAACTCACCCCATCCCTAATGTATCATCGGTACAAAAGGATTGTATAACCAGAGGTGAAAGTAAGAGATTACAAGTACTCACATTACTGTCATTGACAGCTTTTAAAAGATGGGAGACCAACACCTGAGTTACCAGACCTTCAGCAAAGGTAAGGTCAGAAAATTGATAGTATTTTCCACAGTGAATGGAAGGATCGGTTCATAGTTCTATTTACTAAATAATCTTTACAAGTTACAAAAGAAAATAACAATCAAAGAAGAAAAAATCCCCTTGGTTGGTATGACCCAGAGATGTCTCTAGTGAGATCACCAACTCTGACAAGGCAGGAAATGATGGTCCTGTACACTTCCCTCCTGCCCTTATCTGCACTGCTTGCTGCTCCATTGTCTTTTGTCAGAATCTAATAGGAGCCTCTCTCTGCATCTCTATCCAAATCCAAAACTATGAAAACATATTATCTTCATCGACTCGCCCAGACAACCAGCCACCTCAAGGCTGGCTTATCTCTCTATTCTCCAGGATGTTTGTGCCGAATGACGCTCCGTCCCCTCCTCCTCTCCCCATTACTGCTACCATCTGGGAATTTTGTTCTGAATCAGATCTCTCCAAGGTTATTTCCATGTCATTAGACAACAGACTGTAAGAAATGTGTAGAGATGAAATGAACGGGCTCACTTATACACACACACAAACTCATCTACACTCACGTCCCTGACTCAATGCCTTCTTTGGTCCCCCGTTCCCCCGCCCTCCCATGTAGTGGCAGCAGAAGGGGCGAGGCAATGCGGCTGCTTGCCCGCCCCCTAGCCCATATGTGCTATGTCCTCAAATTTTTTGTAATTGTGTTTTTGGCACTTCTGTGTGCTGAGGAGTTTTTTTCCTAATCCAACACTGTGTCTCCTCACTAAAGGAGCAAAGTTTGGGACCTGCCTTTTTTCCCCTCTTTTTACTTCCTGTATTTTACTTCTCATCTAAGAACTACCGGGCACTGCCCTTGTGGCGACCCACAGTACTCCCGCTCCTGTACTCAAATGTGATTGTCTTTTCTTGTTGAAATTATGAAACTGAAACTGAATTGCCCTTCAGGGATGAATAAAGTATTCTGAATCTGAATCTGAATCTAAACAAACACATGTGAGTATACATGAAGAAACATTAAAAGCATAGTTAATGGAATTAATAATTAATAATTATAATTAAATGCTGACACAAACAAACCCGGGATAGTTAGTGTTTGCAATGTTATAAAAGCAAAAGTAAATTATTGCTAAATTAATAAATATACAAAATAATACATGACAATAATAGGTGACAATGTGGTGAATCTACTCATCCACTTTGTCACAGTCCACCTAGTTTACCAGTATTGGCAAAAACTTCATAAACTAATGAGCATGCTTAAGTTCACTAGTTACTGACCTTAATCAATGATTGACTAGTTAACATACGTCATCTGGCTTCTACCAAGTTTGAGCAGTTTGATCCTCCATTTAAAGAGCAGATGTTTGTATTATTTTCAGAAATAGACTGGTTTACAGGAACAGACATACAATACATTCTTAAAGGTGCAATATGTAGAATTTTCAACTTTTAAATATGTCTGAAATATCTAAAAAAAAATTGAGTGTTAAGAAACATGTCCTTAGCTGTCATGCCATATGTGGTTTTTTTGTTAGACTACATAGTGATATCCATCCATCCATTTTCTTAACCGCTTATTCCCGTTTAACAGGGTTGCGGGGGTCTGCCGGTGCCAATCTCCGGCTCTCATAGGGCGCTTAGCGGGGGTACACCCTGGACAGGGCGCCAGTCCATAGTGATATATACATTAATAAATATTGCTGGCCCGGCCAACCTGTAGTACCTATTTACCACCGGTTGGGTGAGTATAAACCTATTAACAGCAGAGCAGTCCCTGAACTAGGCCATCTCTGGTAACAAACATCCATCAAACAGATAAACGGTGCACTACCTGTGATGTTTACAACTAACAAACAACTGCTTAAACATCTTCACTCATGAACGCATCACACATGTAAAGCTGACGATATACATCGGCCCGCATGGGGTGTAGCAGAGGATGTTGTCACCTGTACATTCAGTGGTCAGGACCAGATATGGTGGAAGTGTTGGGTTTACTCAGTAATATGCCCCCTGGTGGTGGCAGAAATTGCTTGCAAATCTCACATATTGTAACTTTAAAGGTCCAGTATTAAGCTATTTTTCACCCATCTCCATTTGTTCTGAGAACCCCAACATCGTATTTGTGGAAAAGTCACTTTCAGAGCGCTCCAAAAAACAGGCTTTTTTTGGGGGGGGTGCTTTCATGCATATGCATGAGTGGTCATAAACACACACTACTTCAGTGATGCTTCAGCGTGTGTTTTTACCACAGCAGCAACAGCAGTCAATCTGAAAAGTCACTTTCTGAGCAACTCTACACAAACAGGCTGATTTGTGGCCTACTTATGCATATTCATGAGTGGGCGTGTTTATAGACGGGACACTGACTTCCTCCTCCCCGCACGGTGACATAGGGCCAGAGGACGGCCCACCCTCCTCTCACCCACTCTGTAGCCAAGCTCATGCTGCTTTATAAGCACGAGACAGAGCGTGGGGGCGGGGCGTTCACCGGTACATACATAAAATGTAGAAAACACATACATAGCACTGCGCGAAGGACGCTGAAATGCTCACCTTCGTGGGCGTGTCTATTTACATGTCAATCACGGCAGAGAGCTTCCTGGAGGCGTGGCTTCTCCAGCTCAGTGCCGCATTAAATTTGTCATCAAAGTGGGAACGCGTCATCAAATTGGAGCGAGGTGTTTGGGCTCATCCTGTGGTAAGAAAGGAGCAAATCACCCTCTAACTAACGATTGAGGGAATCAATAAAAAAAAACACTTTAACCATGTGTATGAAGCCCTAATAGAACTTTTATCATGTTTAAAGCACAGAAAAGTTAATTTAGCATAATATGGGCCCTTTAAGTGTGGTGCTTTTTTCTCTGTGGAAAGAAATGTTGTCATACTGTCAAATGAAGCGATAAATAATTGAATTAATTCCAAATGTTCACTAAAATAAAGGAGTGTTTGTGATTTAACTACCTTCATCTGTATGGCCAGTGGTGTCACATCCTTTGGACACAAGTTATCTGCTAAAGGCAAAGAGACAACTGCACCTGCTCCATGTCAGCTATTCTTCCATTAATTCTTCTACTTGTATCTTGTTATCTCCTCTTCTTCCTCAAACTGCTGTTATCCTGGTTTTCTTTCTTCTTTTTGTTCAGTTCTTTGTTTCATTAGTCATAGTATAGTTTTAATCGACAAAAAATAATTTACATTAAAATTTTATATTATTAGGGTGGCTCAAAAAATGCTTTTCCAAGGAAAAGTCCCTCCCTGGGTGAAATGGTGTTCCTTTCTGGGTAAAAAATGCATGGACATTTTTATCACATTTTTAAAAAGATTCTCTAGGGTCCCACATGGGCCCTCAAATTTGAAATTAAATATAATATATGTGAACAACATTTGCTTATTTCAGTTGAAATAAAATTTCAATAATGCAAAATGTAAGAAATAAATATCAAACATGTAGGACATGTTTTAAGTTTTATTGATAACATTGTGTATTGTAATAGTAGTTTTTACATGAAAATTATGAAATGATACAGTGTTAACCCAAATAAGTATAGTGCAGGGTTTCTCAACCTTGGGGTTGGGACCCCTTTTCTAGTCAAAAGACACTGGGAGGGGGTCGCCAGATGCGTTTATAAAACTAAAAATATTTTTAAAACAATTTGAGCCCATTTTTACTTATTTTTACCATTTTTCAGCACTTTTGTTTTCCACTGTCAAGACATTTTTAGCACTTAAACCCTTTCCACCACTGTTCACACCTAATGTTGCACATGTGGACCCATTATGGTCCCTTTTAACCTTTTTTCACCATATTTCATGCTTATTTTTGCCAATTTAAACACATTCACGATTTGTCATGCACATTATTTGCCAGTTATTGTTCCTACTTTTTTTCCTAACACTTTTAAGCCAATATTGACACTTTGAACCCTTTTTTCCACCTTTTCTCTATGTTTTTGGCCACTCTCATTTTCAACTTTTAACTAATTTCTGTTTTTTTTAAACTCCCATTCACCACCTTTTCCACCATTTTTGGTCACTTTTAACCCATTTTTGTTTCTGATTAAAGCACATTTAAAATGACTATATACTAAGGCAAAAATAATATCAAACTTCCTGGATAACAGTGGATATTATTCAAATAAATAAATAACTGTTGTCACAGATTCATAGAACAATGGACCATCATTTTACTGACTTTATGGATGGACCCCAAAAAACTCTCCCCTTTATTCCCCTTATAGATGGTCCTGTCTCTACATGACTGTTCTTCTATGTTCATGTCTGTGTTCAATCACATTCAGCTACAGTGGGGGTCCGTGGTCTCTGGACACTTTATTTTGGGGGTCTGATAAGGTTGAGAACGTCTGTACTGGTTAGTGCCATCAGGTGGTAATTTTCATCACTGTCATATAGGGTAATAGAATAAAAATCTTCCCACTCTTTCCTCAGGTGTTTATAAAAGAGGAGCAGCTGAGGCCAGTGTAATCCCAGTAAAATCATCTCTCATAAAGTTTTTACCAAATCCTGCCCCCCAATGTGAATATTTGTTTGTGAATTTCCTGACCAACTCTAAAGTAGTAGCACACGATGGAGGGAGAGGGATGAGTCCATCATTAGACCAGGAAAGTGGAGAGTTTATTGAAGCGATACGTCCAAGAGAATCAACAAAACTAAACACTTTATATATTTATATGATTTTGCCGCTGGGTAATTTTTTGAGGCAGCATTGCCAAACCACTTTAATATTCATTTCCATCTTTTGTGCTGTTGGAGGCAGTGAGGTTTAACAATGCCTGCTGCCTGTTTATCTAATGATCTATTCTCACTGTGAAAAGAAAAGAGATTATGACTTTTGCTACATGAAACCTTATTGATCTGCAATACATTTATTTCTCAGTTTTATAGCCCATCCTGCAACTCTGTCAAAAAAAATATTACATATATAAATAACAAATGTATACATAATATGTAAAGGTTTGATTTGTTCAGACAACTTTTCAGGGAATGGACTTTGTTCTAAATGAAACCTTAACATTTTATTTAAAAAGAAGACAAAATGAACTTGCTGGAATTATTACATGGAAGTCAAGGACCCTTCAAAGCGATCAGCAGACGCCTCTGAAGAAGACTTGCAGTCGACAGTCAAAACATGTCAGGAGAACAAAGTATATTTCCTGAAAAAAAAGAGTTGTCTGAATAAATGAAACCTTTACATATTATTCAAAAAGAAGACGAAATAAACTTGCTGGAAGTATTAAGAACAATATATATATATATATATATATATATATATATATATATATATATATATATAAGCAATGCACACACACACACATATATAAATTTATTTATTTTATTTATTTATTTCACACATTTGATGAAACTTCAGCTCTGACATTAAACTACGCACAAACAATTCAACTGTTTAAAAACAAATACATTAAAAATATCATATCAAAGGCATTCTATCAGAAGAAACACAACATTACATTACTAACAATTGTTAATTTTCCAAGAGCTGTTTTTCTCCAAATCTATGATTATATCAACACAAACACATTTATGAATACCTAGATTTTTTTTTTTCTTTTTTCACATTAAATGTTACACTGAAGTGTCAAATTCAACACTGTTTGTCTTATAAATAATGTGTTCTTCTAACAACTTTATCAATCCAATAAAAGTGCGACAGAAAAACAAACCTTTCTTATCATAGTTAATGTTATAAATAACAGCTTTCTCCTCATTTTAGCCCATTCTAAAAAATATATATATCAGACGTCAGTTCACACTCCGTAACCTTCTACAGATATCTTTAAATATGTAACTTTCCATGAGGTTTGCTGTGAAACTGTGATGTACTCCTTAAAATAATCACTCAGACAGATTTAATATGTGACCGATTCCAAACTGTATTTAATCTCACTGACGTATTACTGGGATATGATCTCATAAAAAGGGTAAAGTGAATGTTAAACACTAACATAACATCTCAACTCAACTGCAATCTGATGGACAAAGTACACATGTTCAAACAGTGGCTCTGATAGAATTCAAGAAAACTCTGTTCATCGTCCACTTCAGCAGTTCTTACTTCTTTACCTCCAGTTTTACCTTCACCTCTGTCATGACTTCTATTTCCTCCCTCCAGTGTGGCCTTCATCCACTAAAGCTTTCATTTAGAGGGAAACACAAACCCAAGGCAAAGTGTTTTTACCCACTATGTGTGAACAATGGCATGAAGCAAGTGAAGAAAAAACCTTGGCATTTTCTTTAGCGTTACTTTCCAACGAAATTGTCAAGAGTTTTTACTTCTGGCTGCAGTGTAGTGTTAAGCAAAATGTGTGATCCAGTAAGTGTAAACCCTTTTTATAGCTTTTAAACACAACAAATGCCTTAAGTCGAAATAAGTATTTTTCAAATACCTCTGAAGGAAAATTCACTCACGTGTTACCCATTAAAAAAACTCAAAATTACCAAATCAATACTAAATGTGGGCCCACACACACACACACACACACACTATGAAGGGTTGAATCACTTCTAAATTCATGCACACCAGTCTAACACACATGTACCTTCCTGCCTAACTTTCACTAAACTTACCTCATTTAAGTAGTTAGGTGTAGTGGCAGGTGAGGCGTGACTGAAGCTATAGTGATGAGGTGCTGTCTTTATACTGTGCAAAAGCCTTGCCCTCCCTGAATGTCTAGGCCAAGGGTTCTCAACTGGTCTCATCCTGTGACCCAAGTTTTGCCACGGTCATTAAATCACCACCAAGTTTTCAAAAATAGCTGTTGAAAACACACACATATATAGGCAAGGCAAGGCAAATTTATTTGTATAGCGCATTTCATACACAAGGCAACTCAATGTGCTTTACATGATAAAACATTCAATTGTTCAAAATCAATAAGAACATTTAAAATCATCAGTAAAATCAATTCAAATCATCAACAAACACATGACATCAACAACATGACCAAAAATCTCTCTCTCAATCATACGCAGTAGAGAAAAAAAGTGCCTTTAACTTTGACTTAAAAATGTTCACATGTGATCCTGACTTCAGTTCTGCTGGCAGTTTGTTCCTCTTCTTTGCAGCATAACAACTAAAAGCAGCATCACCATGTTTACTGTGAGCTCTGGGCTCCACTATCTGACCTGTGTCCATAGATCTGAGAGACCTGCTGGGTTCATACCTGACTAACATGTCACTGATGTATTCTGGACCAAACCCATTCACAGATTTATACACCAGCAGCAGAACTTTAAAGTCTATTCTGAGGCTGACTGGGAGCCAGTGTAAAGACTTTAAAACTGGACTAATGTGTTCTGACCTCTTTGTTCTGGTTGAGACCTGAGCTGCAGCGTTCTGAACCAGCTGTAGATGTTTGATGTTCTTTTGGGGGATTCCTGTCAGAAGACCATTACAATAGTCCAGTCTGCTGGAGATAAAAGCATGGACCAGTTTCTCCTGATCTTTCTGAGCCATTAAACCTTTCACTCTGGAAATGTTCTTTAGGTGGTAGAAGATGTTTTTGTGATAGATTTGATCTGACTGCTGAATGTCAGATCTGAGTCAATCAGAACACCAAGGTTTTTTACTTGGTCTTTAGCTTTTAAAGATCGAGACTCAAGATACTTGCTGACAGCAGTCCTCTTTTCCTTGTTACCAAAGACAATCACTTCCATCTTGTCATGGTTTAGTTGAAGGAAGTTTTCACTGATCCAGCAGTTTACTTTTTCTAAGCAGTCACACAACACCTCAATGGGACCATAGTCATCTGGGTTCAGTGATAGATATAGTTGTGTGTCATCTGCGTAGCTCTGATAATCAACCTTACAGTTCTGTAAAATCTGTCCTAAAGGAAGCATATAAAGGCTAAACAGAAGAGGTCCAAGAACAGATCCCTGAGGAACCCCACAGGACATTGGTAATCTGTCAGATTCAAAGTTTCCAATGCTTACAAAATAGCTTCGCTCCTCCAAGTATGACTTAAACCATTGCATTACTTTTCCATTTAGTCCAACCCATGTTTGCAATCTGTGCAACAAAATTGTATGATCTACAGTATCAAATGCAGCACTTAGATCCAACAGAATGAGAACAGATACTTTTCCTGAATCAGTGTTCAACCTTATGTCATTGATCACTTTGATAAGAGCAGTTTCAGTGCTGTGATGAGAACGAAAACCTGACAAATTTATCAAATATTTTGTTGAATGTTAAGAATTGACTCAGTTGGTTGAAGACCACCTTCTCAATGATCTTGGCCATGAATGGAAGGTTGCTGATTGGTCTATAGTTAGCCAGTATAGAGGCATCCAGTGTTCTCTTTTTTAACAGAGGTTTCACAGCAACTACTTTCAGGGATTTTGGTACGGTGCCTGATTGGAATGAGCAGTTAATTATCTGACACAAATCAGTGACAATTGACTTTACAACAGTTTTAAAGAAGTTTGAGGGTATTGTGTCAAGGCAACATGTTGATAGATTCAGCTGCTGAACAGTTTTCTCTATTGTTTTTAGGTTCACTGTAATAAACTCTAACATTGTAGTTGACTTATCCCTCAGTGGTTGAAGCTGTTCAAGCTTTTTGTGATTTTGCTGGTTTGTTATGATGTATGACCTTATTGATTGTATTTTTTCATTGAAATATACA
The DNA here is from genome assembly GCF_900634775.1 of Gouania willdenowi. NCBI lineage: Eukaryota > Metazoa > Chordata > Actinopteri > Blenniiformes > Gobiesocidae > Gouania > Gouania willdenowi. The sequence continues at coordinate 36,850,783 of NC_041059.1, forward strand.
GCAAATTCATTGCATTTTCCAGCTGACAGTAATTCAGGGGCTATCTGATCTGGGGGGGTTGTGAGCTTTTCAATTACAGAAAACAACGTGTAAGAGTTGTTGAGATTTTTGGCAATAATTTCAGAAAAGTATTGCTGCCTTCCTTTGAACAAGCCATCATTGAATTTTCGCAGATTTATTTTGTATAGTTCTAGATGAAATTGGAGTTTTGTTGATCTCCATTAACGCTCAGCTCTTCTACAGTCAGATTTCAAATTCTGCATTATCTCAGTCCTCCTCCAAGGTGTTTTCAGTGTGTTTGGTTTTCTCTTAGTTTTGATTGGAGCCACCACATCTATGACATTACAGACGTTTCTATTATACTCATCCAGAAGATCATCAACTGTCTCAGCACTCAATGTTGGTGCCATTGCTATTGCTTCCATAAACTGTGCACTTGTGTTCTCATTTATGTACCTTTTCTTTAAACACACATAACTAGGGGGAACAGATGTTACAGTCTCTAGGTCAAAAAAGACACAGAAATGATCAGATAGAGCTAAGTCTCTTACATCAACAGCAGAGATATCAACACCTTTAGAGATAACCAGATCCAAAGTGTGACCTTGAGTGTGTGTCGGACCAGTCACATGTTGTGTAAGACCAAAAGTATCCATTAAAGCATACAGTTCTTTGGCAGTATAGTCCATGTTATTGTCTACATGAATATTTAAGTCACCTGTTATTATTAAAAAGTTGTATTCAGTGCATACAACTGACAGCAGTTCAGCAAACTCATCCATGAATTCTTTAGAATATTTTGGGGGTCTATAAACGACTAAAAACAGAACTCTTGAATCACCCTTCAGTAAGAATGACATATATTCAAAGGAGATAAAATCACCAAATGTTATTTCTTTGCACTGAAATATTGATTTAAAGATGGCAGCAACTCCACCACCTTTCCTGCAAGTACGACACTTATTTAAATAAATAAAGTCTTGTGGTGCACTTTCATTGAGAATAGTATTACTGATACCATCATTCAACCACGTTTCATTAAGAAATAAAAAGTCCAAGTGATGTGTCAAAATAAAATCATTAATTATTAGTGACTTGTTAACGAGAGATCTAACATTAAGAAGAGCTAATTTTAAAGACTTTACTGGAGACACTGGTGGACTTTTTGGATGACATGTTATAGGAGTCAAATTTTTATCTCTATAAAGCGTTTTGCTTTTCTTTAATTTTACAATTTTACCTGTGTTACCTGTCACCACAGGAATTAAAGAAGCTGCATTAACTCCATAAGGCCCTGACTTTTTCTGATGTGTCTGATGTGTGCTGGGTCTAGACTGCAATAGCTCTATTTTTGTTCCTAAAAATAGAGCTATTGCAGTCTAGACCCAGCACACATCAGACCTGTGTCGCTCTAAGATGAACACAGCTGGCCTGAGGAGAAGAGTGATCCTGGTCCTGGTATCGTCGAGGAGGGATGGGTGGTGCAGATTGGTTCTTTAGAGGAGATAAGATGGGACCGTGGTGGGGTATAGGGTGGGGTGTCAGTCTTGTGCCAGCGAGAACCAGCTCGTTCATCTGGGCAGTTAAATCCAAGAAGGCAGGGGTAGGAGAGAAGCTGGATGAGGTGGAAGTAGGTGAATTTTGGGGGGAAGCAGGTGGGTCCTGAAATGTGGGGGTTGGGTTGACCTCTTCATTTTGGCGATTTTGATTTCTTGCTGGAAGCTCATCGACTCCATGTTCTTTCCTTGTTGTTTTGTTCTCCGATGGTACATGTCCTTGTTTAGACACAGTCCATCTGCTTTAAAAAGATGATGGCGTTCCCAAAAAATAGGAAAATGTTCTATAAAATTTAGTGAAAGGGCAACACAAGCCAAAGACAAAAATTTATTCAGAGAGTAAATTGTTTAGAATTTCAGATCTCCTTTAAGGACTGGAGGTATCGGGCCATTAATGAACACTTTAGGCTGCAAACAGCTCACAGTTTTTAGCAGATGGGTGAAATCCTGCTTTAACACCTCAGACTCCTCCTTGGCTAAATCATTTAACCCAAAATGAATCACAACATTTTTCAAATGTGGGTAATCTGCAACGATATGCAAGATTTTGTCAGCCAGGTCTGATACTGCAGATCACTTTCACGTTGCTGCTAAACATCTTCTGAGCATCTTTAACAGAAACGTCTCCCACTATCAGTGTGTGAGGTTGTTGCTTTGGCCTACCATGTCGCTTTTGTTTTCCTGAAGCACTTTCAGTCTTCGCAGTTCCAGAAGGTTGTGTGTTGCCCTCATTAGAGCCAGATCCTAGGTCATTCAGCAGTGGGGCGAATCGATTACCCAGTTCTACATGAAACTGGGTTTGTGACTTGGTGATATTCCTGCCTTTAACAGATGTCCACTTTTGTGCCTGGGCAGACAAGTGAGTTGATGTTGAGGATACAGTCTGTGAAGGGAGTGCAGGCCAGTCCGTCTCATTATTGATATCAGGACGCTTTGCTCGGCCCGTTAGCCTTTACATATACATATACTGAATCTATATATTTTCCTGTGCAACATGCATTTCATAACATGCCTATCAAAAGAAAAGTTTCTTTCAAAATTAAAGATATGTCCAACATGAGAGACACTGAGTATTTATTTATTCATTTTTGACCAGCTGGCCTCGACCCACCCAGTACAGGTTCGTGACCCACTTTTGGGTCCCGACCCACCAGTTGAGAATCACTGGTCTTGGCATTACACATATCAGCAAAGATGATGTCAGTCCGTAGGAGACTACAGTTATCCTGAAATAAGATTAGCAGAACCTTGAGGGCAAAGGAACAAATATCATACATACATTACAGTATCATGTCCAATCACAGCAACGATCTGACTCAGAGTGTAACACTACAGTCACTACCACACTATGGGCGGGTGTCATGACACAGACTGTAACTGGACTTAATGGTGGTCCGTTATACACTCAACACTTACACACACTGACATACCTACACACGTGTATACACCTGCATGCCTAATGTTTTTTTCTAAGTGTTTACGTGTCACGTAGACTGTGAACGATAGTGAAGGTCACCTGATTGCTATAGCTTCACTCACGCCGCATCTGCGTGTTAGGTGCACATCCAGGTGTGGCATAGGTGTGCATACACTTCAATGTGTATGGACACTAAAGCGTCTGCAAACGTGTTAACACGTCTGCAAGCATACGTGCAGACATGACTTGTGCCTTGTGCCCGTGTACCCATTCTAAAGGTGCGTTCACACCGAACACGACCGCAGTGCTGCAGTAGCTTCCATCGCCACTGATGTGTCGTTTGCACATAGCGGTGCTTTTTGGTCACTATTATGTTCACATTTACCAGTTCCAGACAGGAAAAACTGTGTTACATTTCATTTTATTTTCACAGAGCGTATCAGGTGTAGCACTCCGCGGTCCAAACTGACACCGTAGCCACACACACACACACGTCACTCAGTCACATTAAAGAAGGTTGCGGTCATTATACGGGGTGGATTAAAGAATGAATAAAGAATTGTTTTATCCCGTTCTTCTCCCTGTTATTATCACATTATAAAAAAGTTTAAAAATAGCAGGAATTAGTGCTGTTCTCGAACGGTCTTGAGGGAAAATCCCGAGTCCGAGACAAGACCGAGTCAAAATGCTTCCGAGTCCGAGACGAGACCCAGACCTTTAAAATTTGGTCTTGAGGCCAAGACCTGTCTTGACGACGACAACACTAGTGTGTGTGTGTGTTTGTGTGTGTATGGGGGGTGGATTGCTTCTAAATACATGCGCACCAGTCTATCAAACGCGTAAACAAACGCGTACCCTGCGCCTGCACGTCTGTATGTCTGATCTACATTTTCCATAGATTTAGAATGGGTACACGGGCACAATGCACAAGTCACGTCCACATGTGTGCTTGCAGACGTGTTAACACGTCTGCAGATGCTGCGTATGCACACCTACGCCACACCTGGATGTGAACCTAACAAACATACATATATCAGTCACACATAGACGCAGGTGTGGCGTGAGTGAAAATGTTAGGTGTCCAGGCGAGCAGGCGTATACACGCGTGCAAGTCAGTAAATGTGTGTGTGAGTGTTGAGTGTATAACGGACCACCATTTAGTCCGGTTACAGTCTGTATCACAACACCCGTCCACAGAGTGGCAGTGGCTATAGTGCTACGCTCTGAGTCAGATCGTTACTGTGATTGGACAGGATACAGCACTCAATTCTCACACACACTTATTGACTTGCGCGCGTGTATACGCCTGCTCGCCTGGACGCCTAACATTTTTTTCTAAGTGTTTACATGTCACCCAGACAGTGCTACATAGTGAAGGTCACCTGATCGCTATAGCTTCACTCACGCCACACCTGCCACTACACCTAACTATGTAATTAGGTAAGTTAGTAGTTGTAGTAGTAGTAGTGTGTGTGTGTGTGTGTGTGTGTGTGTGTGTGTGTGTGTGTGTGTGTGTGTGTGTGTGTGTGTGTGTGTGTGTGTGTGTGTGCGTGTGTGCGTGTGTGTGTGTGTGTGTGTGTGTCTGTGTGTGTGTGTGCTGCTGCGGCTCGTTACAAACTCTGACAGATGTCAGACTGATTAAACTATTTTAACACTATGTACAACGTAAAGCCACAGTTTGCTCACGCTACAAGAGTAAAGAACAAGTGAAGCATTAACAGTATCATTGTTGCTTGTATTTTACAGTGTTTACAGTCGCATCTTGTGTGTTGAGGTACAGTTAGCAAGCTGCTACATGTATGACTTATGGGACCTTTAGCAGTGCACCTTCTACATTAGAGAATATATTCTTGATGAAGTTGCTCAAAAACCACATTCTCTGAACAAGAACCATTAAGTTCAGACGATTCTTGCTCTTTACGGTACCTGTAGTTTTATTTAATGCTTTGAAACCAATAGTTTATCACAACTTCCTGTTGTTATCCACTGCTATAGCTACTGTATACCTGTGAGCCCTCAACTGGTTGGAAGTCATTATGCAGATAGCTTTATTTATGCATTTATAAGTCAATATTGGGATTTATTATGGTTAGTTATTATTAGGACTACAAGAAGATGACCTGCAGATAACTTTAATAACACTCAGAGACACGCTGCTTAATAACCCAACTCTACCCCATCTGCGCTACTTGTCCCCACCCCTTTTGTTTGCCTCCGGGAGGGAATGACTGTGATTGGCTACTAGTTTGCTAAAACTCCAATAATATTGTAACAACATATTGACTGACATTAAAACTGCAAACAAGTTAGGTTGCACTGCTCATTTTATGGACTTTAGATTTAGATATGAAAAAAAAAAAAAAAATGCTGATTCTCCTGATCAGATTTTTTAAAGTAACAACTCCTTTTACAAATATATATATTTTTTAACATTTGAACCATATCTATAGTTTTATAAAATGCATATTTTAAACAATTTCAGTATTATGAACTTTCATGTTTTTTTTTGTTTTTTTTAAATAAACTTTTTACATGCTATTTATGCATTGTAGCCTAAATGAATATAGAAAGTGCTACAAGTAGATCCTCACACAGGGAATTGTCATGTCAAAACGTACATAAGCAATAAACTAACAGTCTTTGATGCTGTCAGTTGCTTCATCAAATTGTAAGGCAAAACGTTTGTCCTAGAGTTTATCTACCAGCTGTTCTTGAAGATCGTTAGCAATGTCATTTATACGTCTGTCGACAGAGGGATTGTTTTTATTTTTGCAGCACTTGCTTCATCCAGCATGACAGAGACTATGTGTAATGCTGCAGTCTGTATCAGCTCCTCTGCTGGTGATGCTAATAATGCCCACTGTACTGAAGTAGCATTCACAAAACAGGATGATTGTTGGCAATATTCGGCACGTTTTTGCTCAAAAAACTCAAGTGGCTTATCAGCTTTTAAGTGACCACCTTAATTTATTTGGCTTCATGCTGTCACCTGCCAACATTTTAGACACAGCGGCCTTTCCTTGTCTCCTACCATTGTCACAGTGATGAAAATGGGTTCAAATAAGGCAAGTCTCGTGTAGTTGCAGAAAAGGGGTAGCAAATAATGGGTGCAAATTGTTTAAAAAAAAATTATTCTTAGTTTTTAGAAGGCATCTGGCGACCCCAAGGTTGAGAATCCCTGCTAACCGTCATGGGCTGATATTGTCCTTTCTCATGTTTAGTAAGTCATTTCCTCTGTGTGCTGAGCTCTGCTCTTTGCTGCTGCTCAGCTCAGCTAGTCCTAGTTTAAAGCTGATATCTGGAGTTTCTGAGAAATCTATGTTTATGTATAATTATTTTGAAATGCGAAAAAATAACTAGTCTTTTACTATGGTCTACTGCCGGTCGTCATTCATATACATTAATGTATATAAGACCCTCTTTTCGTCCTATGGACCCTTATACAAATCAGAATCAGAATTCCTTTATTAATCCCAGGGGGAAATTGTTTTGTTACAGCCACAGAAAAAAAATCACAAATAAAAGAATAAGAAAAAAGTTAACAAAGATGAAAGAAAGAATAAACAATAAATAAGTTTATAATTAGGTAAAAGACTGTTTAAAAATAGGGATCAGATACACACACATTACAGTAGTAGAAAATAAAGTAGGATAGATAATACTAATACTAATAATAATACAAATATATATATATACATATATAATATGATACAGATAATTACAAATATAATACAAATTTACAAATATGATTTAGATATTTACAATAATCTAGCTGTGAGGTTACAGTGAAGCATTGTACAGTTTGATCGCCACAGGCATTTCCTGTGGCGTTCTGTGGAGCACCGTGGTTGGATCAGCCTGGTGCTGAAGGTGCTTCTGTGACTGACCAGCACATCATGGAGTGGGTGGGACTCATTGACCAAGATGGCCTTCACTTTGGACAGGCTCCTCCTCTCTATCACCACTGTCAAAGAGTCCAGTTTAATCCCCAAATGGCAACGTGTGCCCAGCCAATAGGCTTCGACTTCGTGTTTTTGAGACTGTCAATCAAAGTAAATGCGGAACTGTGCATGGAAACAAGGCTGTGTGTCACAACAGCAAACAGGTACATATGATTTTGGCTCCTACCTGACCCATAGACCCATATCAATGCAATCCAATGCGAACTTGTTATGTACCGCGATGCGCATGCAGAAAAGTAGAGGCGTGGCTTCTGGTGGATTGGGAGAGGCAGGAGGAGGAAGTGAGGCTGTTTAGGGCGGGACATTGAGACGTTCCTCTGAAACACCTGATAGCAGCTTTAAGAAAGTGCCTTCTAGTTTAATACTGTTTTGATTCATTTCGAATGTGTTTCTGCTTATGTCTAAATGACAGCTGAGGTTAGTTTAATAATTATTTTCTGTCAGATTTTGCTGCTCCACCACAAATCCACACACTCAGACTTGCGTACACGAGGTCAGACCTGACGTGAGATCTGATCGTACTGTACGATCATGTCAGAAATGATACCAAAGCTTGCGCAAACATTGTACGCTCAGATCTGAATCTGATTTATAAATGAGGGCAACTGACCCCAGATCATGACAAGACACAACATTAAACATAATGCTGCTCTCATTTTTAGAAGCAGGGAACAACCAAATGATCCTCTATCATAGTTCAACAGTACTTTAGCACTTTATTGGAAAGTGTTGCATTTACAATACGTTTTTCTTTTTCTTTTTTTTTTTTAAACACTGGTTTTGTTCTTCACTGACATTTATTCTTTTCCTGTGGTTGTGTGTTCCACTTATGTTAGAATAGACTTCATGTAGGAAGCAACGTTATCACAGATGACAAGTCTAACAGGAGTAATTCACAGGAATGAAACTCAAATAGATGCATTGTGTTTTCCATGCCTCTAGGTGTGGTCGCAGGGCCAATGAGGAGTGGGTTGCTGAGTGTAAATGTGTGTGTGTGTGTGGGGGGGGGTGAATGAATCACTCTATATGTCTGTGTTCTCTGCAGCCTCGCTTCCAGTAGACACCAGTCATGCACACTTTCAGGGATAGATGGAGTTTATTTGAGCTGACCAGGAGAAGTAGCTGAGCACATGAACATGGAGAGTAGAGTTAGGAAGTGACCTTTGGTGCATTGACCTTACCACAGAATCAGAATCAGAATCAGAATCAGAAGAGCTTTATTCACCAGGTACAGTTTAGAACAATACGAGGAATTTGACTAGGTAGTTGCAGTGAAAGGAGACACATCAACACACCGGAGCAGCCATTTGCGGCGCCCACATATTTAGGTGAAAAAAGGGATCAATAACAGGAGGAGAGGAGGGGTGAGGGGAAAAAAACTGCCAGTTTGAAACTGATTTCCCTAAACAGAGAAAGCAGTGTGAAACCAGGAAAAAAACCGCCTCTGCAAACATAAATGTAAGCATGACACAGTCAAACAACTCGAGACAAGGCATGTAGGAAGGGTTGGGTGGGAGGTTGGCTGGGGGAGGGGGTCAGGTGGGAAGAACAACAGGAGTCCAGCCGTTTGGGGACATGGGCGTGCTGCCAGTCGGCGCTGCAACCACGCCTCCATGCAGCTGCGGATGGGAGGTGGGGAAAGATGGCCGACGAGGCATTTGAAGTTGAAGACCTGTAGCTGCGTTACTGACAACCAGATGACGTGTGGAAAAGTTCAGCATCAACAGTTCCAGGAGGAATGTAGGGAAGGAGCGGGGGGAGGGAGTGGGGGTAAGAGCCGCCGTCTGCAGAAACTTCCTGGTGATAAGAGTTGAGACAACCTTGGCTTTAGCCTTGGCAGCTGGGGAGCCGAAAGGGAGATAAGCAATGTGATTTGATACAGGCTATGTTAATTTCCAATAGCCTTCTGTCCTGGGTCTCTCTGCTGTAATCCAATGAGTGGCCTAGTTTCCACTTCCAAGCCGGGTCTCGAACTTCTCCCAGTTGTTATCCATAACGCGTAGACGATCCAAAAGCAGCTCTTGCTTGCATTTGATATCGATCAACACATGAGTCTGAGTGTTCAGAGCCCTGCTACATCCTTCAGAAATCACTGGCAGCTTTTCCAAAACAGTCGCCAGCGTAGTACGGACTTTTCGATAGATTAGGAAGCCACCAGCTCCGATCAGCAGCATGCCTACTATCATTATTCCAATCATGTAGATGTCCTCCACGTCTTCCACGGAAAGGATGGACAGACACACAACTCGCCACTTGTTCCAAGGGTCAAGTGTGTATCCAGCCGCAAACGTCCCGCTTGGACATGCGGGGTCACCACCCCTGGTTCTTTGCGTCGAAAAAATCTGATCGATAGCACTGAGAGACCAACTAATTAATTCCATTATTCCGGTTTTGGATGAGTTGCAGAGAGAGGCTCTTGTTAGTTTCACAAGACCTGACAAAGCAGCAGCTAGGAGAGAGATAAGACGGAAGGGAGGGAGAAACAGAGAGTGCGACTGACCTCGTCGAGAGAAGCAAGAAGAGATGACTGAATAATGATAGTATGGTATGGTAGCGTATGGTATGGTATGGTACTGTACGGTACTGTATGATATGATATGATATGATATGATATGATATGATATGATATGATATGATATGATATGATATGATATGATACGATATGATGTGATATGATATGATATGATATGGCATGGCAAATACTGAAGAATAATAGCAAGATATTTTAGTTTTAATGTTGGCTTTTATGCAGCTCGGTTACAGCCAGTGTCCCATAATATTTTTAAAAAGTAACTGTAGTAGATGGATTGATGGATGGATGGATGGATGGATGGATGGATGGATGGATGGATGGGAGGATGGATAGATGGTGGATGGATGATGGATGGTTGTGTGGATGGATGGACAAATGGATGGATGGGTGGATGGATGGATGGATGATAGATAGGTAGATGGGTGGGTTGATGGATGGATAGACCCCCGCCGCACGCCAGCCCAAAGCGCCCCCCCCGCCGCAACAGGGAGCGGCCGGGCAGGAGAGAAGCCCGTGCCCGCATCAGGGCCAGCACAGGCCCGCACAGCACCATGATACAATGCCCTCTACAGGGAGGCGGCCTCGGCCCCCCCCCGACGAGAAAGGACGCTATCAGCCACCCAAACAGGGCCATCCCGCCACCCACCAACCGATAAGCAGGCGAACCCAAGCACCTCGAGCCAGGCCCCACCACCCCACACCAAGTGCCCCGCCAAAGGCAGCGTGGCGCCACACCGGACCGCAGCCAGTTCCCGGGCGGACGGCAGGAGAACACAACCCGAGACGCCCCATCCAAAGACCCACCCCAGGGTCACCCCCGCCCCGGCACAGCGCCCTCGGGGCCCGGCGCACCCAGCTAGCAGACCAACCACCCCAGACGCGGATCCACGTCGGGGTGGTTGGGCAAGAACCACAGGCCACGCCCCCAAACACCCACCCAGCACAACTTCAGGGGAACCTCCTGTATAGGCTAGGCCACATCGCGCTCCCCCATCCCACCCCCGGCACATGCCACACACCACACACCGGCCCACGCGGTCCCCCAAGTGAGCCGGGGGGGAGGGGGGTGATAGCTAGCAACGTCTCCGGCGATGGTGCACTCCAGGGTACAAAGCCACAGACGGGCAGGCGGAGCGACCCACAGCAACACCCTGCCACCCAGCGACCCAGGATGCAAGCGCCGCCCCCGAGCAGTAGCCACCCCCAGAGCCACCCCTACCCCAGACTCCCCCCGGCCAGGAGCCACAAACCCCACCACACCAGGCCCCCCAACAGGCCCACCCCCATGCTAACCCACCCGGCGCAACCCCACCCGCCCCCCAGGCGAAAGCCACATCCCCCCCACCAGCACCCCGGGCCGACAGGAGCTCCCCAACGCCCAACCCAACAGGAGAACACAACCCGAGACGCCCCACCCAAAGATGGGTGGGGCGTCTTTGCTCTTCCTTAGCCCAAGAGCAAAGGAAGGGGAGGAGGGGAGAATGGGACAGGGGGACAGAGAGCAAGGGGAAAGAGCGGCAGAGAAATACGCAATCTCCCAGCCCCGCGAGCCACCCAGACGTGTACGGAGGGGGCAGGAGAGCAAAATCAAACAACCCAGGGTCCGCAAGGACATCCAGAAGGAATGCACACCCGCGCAGAGGTGCGGGTGTGCAATAACTGAGATTTTAGCATCAACCACGGGGGAAGGAACGACATAAGTCAGCATGAAAAATCAGCCAATCACAAGCACCACAAATATACACTGCTTTAAAAAAGTGTTAAAGGATGTAAAGTCTGTGATAAATGTCTCTAATAAGTCATTAGTAAATACCAGAGAACCACATGAGTGTGAGAAATTATGAGAAAATATGTTATGAAAACAAAATGTAAATGTCTAACTTAAAGACAAGAAACGTGAATTTAACAGTAAATATCCAACTTGTTGACTTGTATATAAACTAAGTATATAAAATAAACACGTGCTTCATATACACATTTATGTTTTCATTTAGGCTGTTTTATAATTTAGGAATTATATTGAGATTCAAGATGTATCAAGTTTTCTATTTTGGCGATCTAGAAAACTACAATGCTGCATATATCAACAAAAAATAAAAAATATATATATATGTACTGTATAGAAATAGCTTATTTTGTATCAAAATACTAGTTTTAGGAGTCGCTGCTTTTACTTCTCAGAACAGAATGTAAAGCTCAGTTAGAGGATTAATGAGTGTGTCCAAACCCAGACCTTCCCCCTAACAAGCTACACTACAGAACTCACTCACACATGCTGTCCCTTACATGAGAAAAAGCCAAAAGTGGCTCATATTGTGCAGCTGTTCATTAATAAATGTGCCTGTGAAGCATTTAGCATCAGCAAATTTAACTTAAAATTATCTTTCTGGCCAGACTTTATTTGAAATAAAATTATCTAGATATATATCATGAACCAACATTTTGAGAAAAAAATTATTGAGATATGAGTTTTGGTCCATATCACCCAGCCCTAGTAGGAATGTTCACAGCATTTCAATGTTAATAAAGGTCGACCTACCAGATTCTAATCACATAATTGTATTTAGTAAGTGGTTGACAAGTGGCTATTTTAGATTTCTCGTACACTTGTCTTAAAATATAAGGAATAATGAAACTTGGTTGGGTAGGTGAGAAGGATCGTAGTGGGTGCCTAAAAATTTCCCTTATTTTCAAATCCTAAACTTGGTATGGATATTATGTTTTTACAATATAATGTCATGGTTGTACAATATAATATCTTGTTTGCGCAATATACTACATTGTTCATACAATATCGTGATCCAAATGATATTTTCCCCTGTGGCAGCTCTGCACATCCGTAGACTATGACTAAAACTTAAATCCAAATGTTTTGTGAAAATTAACACTGAATCCGACTTATTTAGCTGAGTCTATAGTACTTTATTTTATAGTATATAGTTGGTTGCCAAAGATATTATAACATTTTGTTTCCTACTATATTTGAATAATGGGAAAAAAAAAAAAAAAAAAACTGGCAACCCAAGTTCATGTAACACGTTTGCTTTGTCTTTAACTGTTTTTCATTAAGTTTCTGATTTACATTTTGTGTTTCTTCTGTAATGTCTGTTTTCTCTCTCTCCCTATTTTCTTATATTGAACGTTTATTTTCTGACTACAAGTGGAGTTTCTTGTTCTAATCTAAAGCATGGAGATACTACAATAACGTTATTGAGTTGGTAAATGAAAATAAAATCCATATGAAACCTCTTTCAAAAGGTTTAATGTTTTATTAAATCCTGCTGCTGCTGCTGCTTTAAGCTCACGGTAACCAATGAGCAAGTCCTTGCTTTTCCTTTCTATAGTAGTTGGGACATGTAGTCTTCTTCACGAGACCGGTTATATGTAATACGGATAGATAAACTACAATACCCAGAATTCCTGGGTCAGACGCCTGTTGACATCTGCCGGCAGGCTACCTACACAGTCTGTGTGTGTTGGCTCATTCTTCACTGACTGCTCTTAAAAAGGTACAGATTTATATAAGCGGTCAAAGCTACTGTTAAACTTGTCCTTGTTGCACTGTGTTAAACATGTGAACAGTTTGATAGCGTTAACCATTATTTGGCTTCGGACGGAGCAGCTAATAATGCTAATTCAGCTAGCGACACACACACGTAACATGTGTGGAAACTGTCAATTTCTTCTCTAGAAGTTATGTTATGTGTTCCTATGTGTATGTCGCTCATTAGATAAGGTCATTTAAATCATAACACCTGAGTTTAGACCTTTGGTTAGCAATGAATAAAGTTAATTAGAGTTTTATGATTATACATAATGTGTTGCTTGGTCATCCAGCATCAGCAACCTTTGCTAAAGTTTATGTTTTAGTACTTGTCAGCGTTTATTATGTAAATAAAATAATTATATATTTACTTCCACGCTAACTATACCAGATTAAAACTTGTATTTGTATTTTAAAAAGACAGCAAAGCTACTGTGCAATGGATAAAGACTGTAACGCCATCAGAGGTTTAAAACTAGAATGCCCGTTTACATCGCGTATTACGGTAAAGTTGTCAGAAGCCAAAAAATCATCAAAACTCAAATTGTTTTCAAGACACTGCAGCAGATTGTTGTTCTACAGGCCCTCAGGCATATCTCTGCCAATTTTCAACTGGATTCACTGTAGCATTTTCTCATGTTTACACAAAACACACCCAATATGCATAGAGGTACCTGACAGACTGTAGAAAAACAATCTGGAGAAGTTTCCTGAAAACAATTTGATTTTTTATGAATTTTTAGTACAATAACTTTGTACAGTACTGGATGTATTGGGTACAAATTCAGTGTGTAAATATGAGAAAACTATAACATCTGAACATTAGTTTCCTTCTAAAAAACAACATCTTCACTGAGACAAGGCTTTTGATGGCACAATTATTATTATTGTGCTGTCTGGCTCACAGTTAAATGTTTTGCTTACTTCATCAATCACACAGACGTAACTTCCTCTTCCTCCCGACACGCAGCGATGACCCGTTTAGCCCGGTTAGTTGATCGTTTTCTCTCACCATCGTCACACTCTCAATAGTCCACTTAGTAATCTCTGTGATAAGACGTAATTGACGAATTTTCTCGTCAATGGCACTGCATGAGGTGATCAACAAGTTTCATCACATTGCTTCTGTCTGTATGAGTTTTAAACAGAATAGGGGAAAAAAAAAACAAAACGGATTGATAATCAGTAACTAAGATATACAAGAATACAAAGCAAAATACCAACAATGGTAATACATTTCATTCAGTTCAGTTTGCATTTAAAGACAGCAATAGCCATAGATATAATCAGTCTATGATATTAAGGTTATGTTAGAGCTACAGTATGAAAGGGTTAGGTTTAGGGCTGCAGTGGAACAGTTTGAGTGGTAGAGGAACTCTGCCTTAGTGTCCTAAACTCACACCAGAACTCCACATATATGTTAAGGTTTTATTTATTCAAACAGTTTTTTTTTTTTATCAGGAAGTGTTATCTCCTGATATTTAAAAAAAAAACTTAGCATCAATCTATTTATAAAGCAAGGAATATTTGTAAGTCTGTTCCTCAAATATTTCTGCGAATCAGGCTCGGATTGACCTGAGACTTTCAACATGGCTGCTGCTTGGTTCAAGTGTGTACGACGTCAGATTTGTTTGGACTGCAATAATAACGTAACCATTCATGAATTATTTAAAAAAAAATGTTCTTAAATGCAGCTTTGCGGAACAGCTCAATGTTGACAGGAAGTTATGGTAATTCAGGATAACCTGAAAGGAGTGTAGAATCTACAGACGTGACTGCTTTTAGGGCTTTTAAAAATGACCAAAGTGGGTCTAATATCCTAAAAAAGGTGAGGGATAACAATAATAGAAAATGGTGCGCACGTGTACGTCTGTCTGTCCGTCTGTGTGTGTTCAGAATTAAATTTGCATTAGGAATTGAGTGTTTACAAGGTCAGTTGAAAGAGGATTGAACTTTTGTTCTGAATTGAAGATGAATTAAAGCTCCCATGTAAACCATCCGTGAAAAAGCTACTTGACTTCCCACTTTTCTATAGCAACACATGCTTCCTACGCGCACTGCACTAGTATATTAAAAAAAAAAAAGACAAAATGAACTTGCTGTAATCAGAACTCCACATCCCTGTTTGTGTGTCTATTACAGAAGTTTCTGGGGATAAAGGACAAAGATAAAGAACTATGGCTCCTCCCAGGCTCACTGGGGCCCTTCGCTCTTTTTCCAATGTCACCAAGAAGGAGGACGTCACTGATCAGCTGTATGATCTAAAGGTAAGGACATAACACATAATATAAACTTGATATATATTTTTATTCATAAAGAGTTATAAAAAAAAAAAGTGGGTCAAAGTCACGTGCAAAAAATTCCACAAAAGTTATTTTATTAATTACCAGCAGCACAATATCTACCTGTTGTCTACACTTTTTAAGTTTTTTCTCTATATATGGACAGGAAGTGTGAGTAAACCAGGAATTTTTCATAGCGTGGGGATCGCGTTGCACGCAAGTGTTGTAAGAGTGTCCGGGCGCATCCTCCTCCGGAAAAATTTGAAATTTAAAATTTCCTGAGGGCCACGTAATTTAAAGTAATATAAATTAATTTATTTATTGTTTTAAATCTTTGTTATTGCCTTACTTTAAAGCCAAAAGTTATTTGTTGAATTGGTGAAGGGTCATGATTAATTTAGTTAGAAAGTTACTCATGCTTTGTATAGATCCTAGAGGTATTATTAACTAATTCATTTATTATTTGTTTATTTATTTGATTGTTAAGATTATGAAACACACCCTTTATATTGTTTTTTTTTTTTTTTTTCCTTGTCTGCACATGCTGTAAAAGGTCAACATTACAAGAAGTGCAATCAGACAGCTATGCATGTTTTGTTATTGCAATGAAATAGATTAATTTGTTTTATTTCTTTATTGTGACCATCACCCTCCCTAAGGAAGGGTAAGAAGCATTTTATTATAGGGGGGATATAAAAAGGGAGAGCAGTGTTACACCGAGGTGGAGGGGGAAGGGAGCAGGGAGGAGAGACTCAAGGCAGGAAATAGAAAGGGTGGGGAAGAATAGATTATTTTACAGTGAGATGTGAAGTTGTAGTAGAACATATTGTGCTTATTATGTTGTGTAATCAAGCCAGTATGGTGGTAAGTGTGAAGTTTAGCTATAATGGTGGTCGCTGTGGACAGAGGGAAGGAGTGAGTGATAATACCTAAAGCAGGTATTTGGGATCAACGTGTCTCAAGTTAAGCCCAGTATGAGTTTTATCCCACATCCCAAGGCATGCCAGTGCATCGTAGACCAGTGTATGTGCAAAAACCGCTACTGCAAACCCAGGAGCCGCCCCGGGCCCGCAGATGCAGCCAGGCCAGCAGAAAGAGTGGGGGCCAAGGAGCCCCAGGCAACCACCCCACAGCCGAGCAGCCCCCCAGATGTCCCCAAGATCCCAGGCCGAGAAGCAGCCACCGTCCCCCACACTCACATCCGAGAAAGCCCCAAGGAGCCGAGCACCCAGTACATCCCGCCACCGACCCCAACCCCTAAACCCAAGGCGTCCCGCCAGCATAGGGCCCGCCCCCAAGAAAGTAAATGTATATTGAATATTATGACATTTTCTAAATATTCCAGTAGCCTTTGCTTTTCAAAAAAAGCACAACAAAGTTTTTTATTTATATTAATCCTTCAAATAAAGAAAACATGGATTCCAAAAAAAAAACTACAGTGCATTAAAGGGGAGGTATAATGAAAAAAATCACTTTATAATGGTCAGTGACATACATCCTTCAGCCTCATTCAGAGGGACAAAGTTGAAAAAGTTCTGTTTCCTCCCTCCCTTGTTATTCCATACTTAGTAAAAAGTCAGCTTTAAACGGGCGAGTTGGATTTTGCCCACGTTGGCAGGTGACGTCACCGAACACACCTCCTAGAATTGGGGGCTCCTCCATCTCCAACTATCTAACAGCTAAAACAAACACTGCTGTTTAACATAGAATATATATTATACTTTATTGCCATATGTAAATGCAAATTGCACTACTGGACGCCCAAACTGTACTACTTTTTCTGCTGCCAATCGTGTTGGGAATCACTGCTGGAGCCACGGACCCATTGTTTACACACATCAGCTGTTAGCACTCCGTGCTAATGCTACACCAGTCTATGTAGCGTAGTGTAAGGAGGAAACGATACGGATGTTTACGGATACGTGGCTCACAGTGCTAACAACAGACTCGGTTGTGGAATTGGACGGTTTCCAGCTTTTACGGGGTGACGTACGACAGAGAGTGGAAAGGAGAGAGTCTGGCTGTTTTTGTGTGTGGAAAGGAGGAGCTGCTGCTGCTGGTTCTGCAGCAACGGGCACACACTTTTAATCACTGCACGTTGTTTGACTGCATCATTGCGTCACACGCTACTATTTGGCCTTGCTCTTAACTCACTAAACCGAAGGTTGGCCAAATATATTCGGTGGCCGAATATTTGGTGCATCCTTACTAAAAAGAAGACCTGAGTCCGACAGAACACGGCTCAAACGCGTCTGACTGAATGATCCGTTGTGAGTTATAAACATGATGAGCAGCTTCATGTGCAGCTATACGCTATGCCTGGTTGAACTAATTATATTTGATGGTGATTATTGATTAACAAGTTGAGGATGCACACAGGCAACATCGGGGGCAGCTAGGTTGCTGCAGGGGTCCTCAGGTGAAGATGGGAGCCTCCGAGCAAATTGCCTGTATTGAATAGCCAGTGTGGCTGATGTGCGTGTTTCTCGGTTTGTGCAAATTAAAAAGAGGGTTTAAAAATACCATGCACGCCTGGAAGTCCAAGTGTGCAACAATTATTATGACGGTACCGATTAAAAAAGGAAAAAACAACAGAAAAGCGGTGTCACACTGTAGGGGATCAAAATCACATTCAGCACAATGGCAATACACCGTGATGAACACAAACCAAGCCAAGTCAAGGCACTTGATTTCCTGATTGTTGCTTGGGGGCACCGTTACTAAAGTAGAGACCTCACTGGGTAGATGAGCAGGAAAAAAAAGAAGAGAATCTCATCTATTGGTCAAAGCGAGTGCTTAAGAGTGCTCAGAAAACTCTTTCTTCTCCGCCTGTTCTTTCACAACATTCAATAACAAATTGCTGTGTTTTTGATGTTTTGTTTCACTCCTTAGCCGGTTCTGCCCACCCACAATTCCTTGCGCTCTACATCATCTTCCAACCCTATTGTTTGGTCGGAGCCGACAGCATCTGTGTTCACAGCCTACCTGAATCAATCTGGACTTTGATTGGAAATGCTCCGAGGCCGGCCAAAACAATCACTCTATGATTCTCCTGCCAGATCCGCTCTAGACTTGGTCAAACTGCACAAACGAGACTAACTGTCCGGGTAAACGAATGGTTTAAACGTTTTAACCGCTCTACGATTCTTCCAGGGTTCTCGCCTGCGCATTAAATGTAGGGGCCTTCTACGCTGTGATTTGAATCCCCTGTGCTGTAAATTTTTCCCCTACCCTGTGTTTCAACTCTCGTAGGGAGACTTTTTTTGTTTGTTTTTCCTTTTTTAATTGGTATAATTGTATTAACACTTAATTTAAATCATCTTTGCTCTTTGTGCAAGGAACACCTCAGAGAATGGAGAACAAAGTAATTAATGACTGTTTGTGCGTCTCTGTTTAATGAAGAGGTCCGCCCAACTGCCCACCTGGGCAATGTGTCAAGAGCATGTAATCAACACCCTTGTTTCTCTTTTGCTGCTCTATTTTGAAAAAAACGGGTGCAAATTACTCCCGTGGTATACGTGACTCATATTACGTTAATTGGCCGACAACTAGGCCTGCCGAGCGCGGGAGTTTTAAAGCCAAAGTGCTTGGGGAAAATATATAATTACCCCGTGGGAAACATTTCGCATCATAAAAGAAAAATATCTTAAATCTAGCCTGTGCATGTAGCGTCAGTGCCAACCTTCCATCATGTAGGACCTTTAACAAGCACGAGTTACTCTCTAACTCCATTCATCATGACCCTTCACAAATTCAAGAATAACTTTTGGGTCATTCTATCATTTAAACATATGGCACACATACAGTTATGGGCCAAATAGTAAAAAAAGTATTTTTTTGCATTACAAGAGACCCAAGAATCAATACATACAGTATATGTGACTAATCATTAGTGATGTGAACAGTCTATGTACACAGAGCTGATCAAATTACAGGGAGCTGAGGCATATGCTAGTTGTTTACTGAAGGCCCAAACATGTTCCAGCCACAAACCCCGACAAAGTTTTTTATTCCAAATTTGAGAGGCTGGCATAGGGCTGCACGATTTTGACAAAAAACATAATTGCGATTTTTCTGGCAGATATTGCAATTTCTATTTGATTTACGATTTAAAAAAATATTTTATACATTTAAATGCATATGCGTTTTATTTATTTATTTTTTACAAATACTGTTTTCCACATCCATTTTTTAAAATTCTGTTTTTTAGAAATATTAATACATTTTTTCAGAAAATATTAGTTTTTAACTCCTGTGACGAAACAAAATACTAATAAATGAAAAACTCATAATTAAACAAAAATGTATGTAAAAAAATTACGTAACATACAATTAAAAGGTATATAAGTTGTACTGACATGGATTATTGTGACTGCTTCTTTTAAATTATTTATGTCATATAAAGATGCATTAGACCAGCATTAATGTCACTCAGTTTCCCCTCAGGGATCAATGATTGACTGAATCTGATCATGTTTATTGATTAAGTTTTGATCAGCTTAATTTAAATTAACCTAATTTAAATGATCCTGATCACATCATTCCAGATTGTAATGATTAAACAAAAATAAATGTGCAAGACACATCATGTGTAAGAAGTGGGTTTTTTTTTTTCACCACTAGGGGCAGAATATTTTATAAGTATCAGAAGTTATCATTAAACTACAATGTTTCAGACTCTACAATCCCTGGTATTGATGGTCTCGTCTACAACAACAGAACAACTTTATCCACAGATCTTCTGTAGCTCTGGTGAGATGTTTAAACACTCTGAGCAGGTGAAGCTGATTAAAGCTGACTCATGTTCTCATGGAGCACAGCAGCGCTACATGAGAAACGGACGGCACTTTACAGACACGTCAGGGATGATTTGTGTAGTTTTTTTTACCAGGTTAGACGATGTTTAGGTGATGTTTAAAGTGGCCAAGTTGAGAGTGGGAAGGACATTTCCGCATAAAAAAAACATCCTTTCCCTCACGATGATGGCGTTCAAACCCGATTCTGTCCATTTCAGTGTTCAACAGTAGATTCCGTATTCATTGTTCGATTCCGTGATTCCATTAACGTGGATTTTATAGGGCTCTATTGTAGTTGTTAGCGCACTCAGACACTCGCTGTAGCAAAAACAAAAGAGAGAGAGACTAACTGCATACAAGCATGTGTCCTGTAACCATCTCTGATTGGCCAGCAGCCCAGGAAGGCGGTTCTCGGCAGTTCTGATTGGTGAACATATATATCACTCGCAGTAGTGAAAACCTTAATATTGATGAGATTAAGGTTTACCATTCAGCCTTAGGCTGTCATGTCCACCAGATAGGATGTATGGCAGATCTTTTTGTATATTCTGGGAGAGTAGTTGGCGGTCTTACTCTACCACATTTCAGTTTCCTTTGTGTTGTAGTTCCTGAGACATTAGAAGCTGAAAATGGAAAAAAATAAGGATGCACGAAAATTGACACACAGGCTACACGCCTCACTAAATTGGCCATATCTCAAAAAGTATTCATCCGATCAAACTAAAAATGTACAGTGTGTCTGTTGATTAATCACAAAACAAGTGGTAAACATTTCAGAATATTTTAGGACTGAAGTGCGTAGGATCTCCTGAATATTTTTTAAATGACTCTTTTGGCTTTAAAGTAAGTGTTACAAAGATATATATATATATAAAAAAAACTTTAACTCAACATGCAGGAAATAGTGTTTTAGAGGGGTAAACATTTCCAATCGCATGCCATGCGGCTGACTTTGGTGTGAAGCATTGAAAATGTCTGGTTTATGTTGGGGTAGACCAGGCCAGACCTACGCACGTTTGACTTGTTAAAGAGAAAGTGATGGTATCATGGCTTCTGTTTGATTCAGCTTTATTCACTCATTCTCATGTACAGCAGATAGAGAAATAATGTTGTAGAGCTTTTTCTTTTATTTGTGATGAGTAGATGTGCGATCGGATGCCTTCTCTTCTACTTTTTTGGAATTACTGCCATTATAATTTGTGCTTTATTCCTCACTGGACGATAGCACAAAACAATGTGCATTGCCACTATTTGAGAAAATGTTTGGAGAGAACTCACAGAATCAGAATCAGTCCAAAACCTTGATTGCCCCAAGCACACCCATCTGTGCATTTGTGTTTCACTATCAAAATGTGATTCCACGATCACCTGCCGTCTGAATTCTAAATGAAAAGCTTGCAGAGTAAGCAGCCGTTCACTATCACATGGCTCAGCTGGAGTTAAACCCTCTGAGCAATAAAAGTGCTTCTCCTTGGAAAAGCCAGCAGCAGTGGGCCTGAGATCATCTCTGAGCGTGTGTGAAAATGCTTCATTTTAGATAATGTGAGGGTGCGGATTTAAACAGTAAATAATCCTGCTATTGCTTCTCCTGACCTCTGAACCTGAAGTGGTTAACCTGTCACCAATCAGTGGCACTGAGGGGGGTAGAAATTCGGAAAATGGCTGACAATATAGGATATTCATTATACTTTATTGTAGGGATGTAATGATTAGTCGTAGGGCAGTTAAAAATCGATTCATAGGTATCACGATTGACATCAATACTTTGAAAATTGAATTGCAGTACTTTTTTTAAACAGCAGAGGGTGCTATATATTATCTCTTCTCTTGTCCAGCAGTGTACCGGCGGGCAGAATCTGCTACTACTTTCTTTCTGGCCGCCTTCTACTCTTACATGTTAATGTTACATGTTAATAAATGATTCCTTGCCCCTTTAGCACCGAAAGAATATCTGTAATATTAAGTGAATATCTGTAAAAGTCACATTTTTCTATTAGCTCTGTCTGCTAGCATAGCATCTCTTCTTCACTGCTAGATTAGCTGCATGCCAACCAACCACTGGGTTACCAACGCCTTCTGCTGGTCCAAACAAATATCTGACGTAAATCAGTGCAATGACGGTTTTTTTTTTATGTCCAATTGTTAAGGCACAAAATACATTTTCAGTTGCACTTTTAAAAAGGAAAAGAACTATTATGCAGTTTTGTATTGTTTACTATAGAACCAGAATTTAAATTAATAGGCTTCTTCTTCATTTGTATTATTCCTTTATTTATTTCAAGATTTATTTTTAGTTAAATTGCATTATTTTGAATAGTTTATCAAGGGATTCTTTTGACAATTAAAAATAAAAGGAAAATAATACAGTATTTTCTAGTTTTTTTCCCCAAAAAAATAGAGGAATATTTTTCAGTCATCATTTGACTACAGTCTCATTTTGTAAAATAAATTGTGAGAGAATCGTATCGTGAACCCAGTATCGTGAATCGAATCGTATCGGGAGTTGAGTGAATCGTTACATCCCTACTTTACTGTCATATATGTAAAGCTACATACACCAAATTTTTTCTCTGCGTTTAACCCCTCCCTGAGGAGCAGTGGGAAGCCACGGTGTAGCACCCATGGAGTCGTGAGGGTTAATCTCAGGGACTGATCAACGTCCCACAGTGATGGACCAGGGAGATTAGAACCAGTGAGCCATAACAGGGTGGTGGGTTGGTACACATATTTGGGCCTCTCCGGTGGGGGCCTGGCCCCTCTGTTGGTGGCTGGGCCACTGCATAGAGTAAAAGCACATCAAGATGGTGCGGTCGTGCGTGGCGGTGGGTCTCGGGGGGGCTTTGCCGGGGTCTCTCCTTGCGGGGTCTTTCCGGGCTGTGTCGGCCGGGTGGGGCGCGGGGGTGCCTCTCCCCCTTGGGTGTGGCTCGGTGCTTGCTTTGTCTCCTGGTGGCCTTGGGGGCGGGCCCCGCGGTGTGCGGGCCCGGGGCGGCCTGCCTCGCCGGTTTGGGGGGTGGGTGTGCTGGGGGGGTGCTGGTGTCCTCACCGGGGTTGGGGCAGGGTTGTTTGGCGCCTCGGGATGATGCTGTTTACTGGGGGGGGCGGCGTTAGCTGTTCCGATGGTTGAGGTTGCTTTCGGCCGCCTGGTGGGTATGTCCTGCCATCTGCGGACTGGTGGGTGGGTCCGGGGCATCTTTGGCTGGGGGCTGCTGTCCCGCGCTGGATGTGTGCCGATGGGGTGCCTCCGTCCCCGCGGTGGGGGTCGCCGGTTGCTCGCGGGCCGGCGGGGGGCGCTGCCCCGTGGCTTGCGCTGTCCGGGGGGCGGCGGGCCCTGGGCTGCTGGCCTTGTGCCGTCTGGGGCTGTGCGGTCCTGCTGGGCTGTGGCCGGGACCTGGGCTGGGGTGGGGGGCGCGTCCCGGGGGGCTTGGCCCGGGGGCTTGCCCTTGGGGGGTCCTGGTCCCTGGGGGTACTCCTGGGGCCCGGGGTGCTTGGCCGGCTGGCCGGGCCGGTCCTGGCGGGGGTCTTCTGGGGCGGGTGGCGCGTGCCGCGCCCTTGCATACCTTCTGGTGCGGCCCCTGCTTGGGCAGTCCCCCGTGAGGCAGAGTGTCGGGGTTGGATTAGGGGGCCACATCCCGGCGGGGCGGTCTGGCTTGGCCTCTGGAGGGGGCCCTGGCTTTAAAGAACTGAAGCTCGTGGCGCGGGCGGCATCAGCATCTGGGGCGCCCGGGGGGGCTAGGTTGGGGTGCCTGGGGACTGGCGGGGGGACTCCCAGCGGCCCCCTGGTGCCTTATGCAGCTTGGGGTGTGGTCGTTCGCCCTGGGCGGGCTGCTCCTGGTGCTGCATCCATTCCGGGTCCTCCTGGCCTGGGGTCGGGTCCTTGCTGGCTCTGGGCTCACCGGCGGGTGCCCGCCGGCTGCCTGTTCGGCGTGGCTCTGGTCGTCTGCTGGGCGTGGGCTTTGGCTCCTCCGCTGGGGTCTCGGGCGGGGGGCTCTCTGGGCCCTCCCCTCGGGGGGCTGGGCGCGGGGGTGTGGGTGGTGGTGGGGGGCTGGGGGGGTTGGGGGTTGGAGTCGGTGGCGTGGTGCGCTGGGTCCTTGGCTCCTTGGGGGCTTTTCGGGTGTGTATGGGGGGGGCAATGGCAGCCTCTCGGCTTGGGACCTTGGGGGCGTTCGGGGGGCTGCTTGGCCGTGGGGTGGTCGCCGGGGGCCCCTAGATCTCTCGCTCTTTCTGCTGGCCCGACTGCTTCTTCGGGCCCGGGGGCGGCTCATGGGTTTTGCAGTAGCGGCTCTTGGAATCACATTTGTCATGGACGCACTGGCCTCGGGCTGTGGGATAACACTCATACTGGGCTCAACCATAGACACGTTGTTCCCAAATACCTGTTTTATGTAACTTCCACTCACTTCCTCCTCTGCTCACAGCCACCACCATTATTCCTAAGCCGCACACTGGTCACCAGACTGGCTTGATAACACAACAATAAGCACAATATACACAACCACAATTTCACATCACATCACTTGAAACTTATTGATTATTCCCCACCCATTCGTTTTCCTATCTTGTATCCCTCCTCCCTGTTAACTCCCCCCCCCACCCCCCTCACCCTGGTGTAACACTGCCCTCTCTCTTTTACACCCTCCCTTTAATAAAGTATTTACCCTTCCCTAGGGAGGGCTGGTGATGGTCACAATTATGCAATGAAATAAATTCATTTATTTAATTGCAATAATAAAATATGCATTGCTGTTAAAAGATTGCACTTCTTGTAGTGTTAACCTTCAACAGCATGTGCAAACAAGGTGAAAAAAAAAAAAAAAATTTAAAAAAAAAAAAAAAAAAAAAAAAAAGAACCAGTGAGCCTATGATTACAAGCCTGCTCCCTTAACCACTAGTCCCTTTATTCACAGATAATATATTTACATTCAGTAGATAATCCAGTATATAGACCCCCCCGCCGTGTTAAGCGTCACTTGTTTATTTATTTTAAATATTTTTTTTTTTTTTAATGGTTCAGCAATCTGTTTTATGCTCTGGACAGAGCTGAACATTGTTTTTTATGAGGAGTGGCTCATCTCACCTTCTATATATCTTTGCTCAGAGCTGTGTGCACGTTACGGACGTGATTAGTGGGAGATATATCGTCAAAAATATTCCCACTGGTAAGAATATGTCGCTGTTACCGTGAGCTCAGCACTGTCAACTCTGCTCACACATTTCGCTCTGCTCGTCACAGTCTATCTGAAGCTGTGACGAGCAGCGATACTTCACGCACCGCTATTTAGTTAAGACCCGGGGCCTCATTTATAAAAGTGTGCCGAGGTAAGCACAGTTCAACTGGCGTACAATAAAAACCAGGAAGGGCTTACAATTTTTTTTTTGTACGATTTATAAGTGAGAGCGCACGTACGTCCCACGCCTGTTTCTGTTTATAAATCACAATCAACTCTAATGTTGTCGCACATGAGGAAACGCCGTGCTCCGGCCATACGGTGCCTATAAAAGGTTCGGTGAACCTTAATGAATATTCACTAATATGAATTTCACGGTGGACCGCGGGAGAAATTGAGCAAACACACACAATGTGAGGTGGAGGTATTAATTGTTGAGGTGGACACATGCCGGAGAGCGCAATTTGGTGACACAGTGAACATTATGACTGATGGAAAGAAAAAAAAAAACTGCAGGAGCACCTCGTCCTCCTGCTTACCAAATATGTCATTGTGCATCTTTACGCATTAGAGTGTGTTCCTTTTTATAACAGCTCCAGGTGTTGCAGCCATTTGAGCAGCAGTTTTGCGCAATGATTGTGATTTTGATTACTATTATTATTATTATTATTATTAATAATATAAAACTGTATTTGTAGGCAGGCACGCCCGTCACTCACTCCCTGTCAGTATAATTTTCTTCCTCCTCCGTTTTTGCAAATACATCCTTCAAATATTGTGTTGTGAAATGTTCAGTGTGTTCAATTATTTCACACAAATTCTATTAATTTCACAGAGCTGTCTTTAATTTCATCCTTCTCCTGTTGGAGGCGGAGTTTCCCATTTCTCATGATTTTGTGCGTACGGCATGGTCAGAGCTGCTGTGGAGGTGCGCACATTATCTCATCGGGTTTTGTTTTTATAAGTCCCAAACTTTTCTTATATGTGGCGTGCGCCTTCTTTTGTACATACGCAGCATTTATAAATGAGGCCCCTGTCACCTACCCAACAAAGTGAACCAGTCTAACTTCCTCCATCAGATCCACCCAAAGTTCCCACAAACACAGTGATGGTGCTCTACTAAAGCATGCTAAGCTAACCGACAGACACATAAGACTAGAGCTAATGCTAACCACTCCATGAAAGGAAGAGATGAGTAAAAAGTACACGGCTTACCGTCATTAAACCACAAAGGGCCATAGATGAACTTATGGTCAGATTTAACACTTTTATTAAAGAATAAAATTAAAAACACTATTGTAGTTATGTTTGCTTTTCATGTGCTTTTTATTTTTTTAGAAAATAATTTTATTATAAATGAGGAACTACCTGGTAAATGAATTGCTTACAATAACACTAACAGTCACCCATGTGCACAAACATGTTTCATAAAATATCCCATGAGCTCTTTGAGACAGCAGCTATTGTAGCTTTTTTATGTGTAAATACTATTACTGAAGCAGATTCTAGTGTTGATGTATTAAATTCATGTTTGTAAGGAACCTTTACACTTTAAGTTGGGAATTTTTTTAAATTTGTTTATTGTTTTTATTTGTCGTAATTTGCCCCAAGCCAAATTTCAAAAATTGGAGCAAATAATTGTATGATTTGTCATCCGATTAGTTGATTAATTGTTTCAATAATCAATGACTAGTTGACTATTGAACTGGTTAGTGGTTAGTTGCAGCCCTAGATTCTACACCATCGGACTAGCATTGAGATGGCAGCAAGCAAAAGTAACCAATAAATCTACCTATAAAAGTGAGGGAGGTCTGTGTGTGTGTGTGAATGTCTGTGTGTGGAGCAAATATCTCCCTGACGCGGTGCGAGTTCGACCTGAAACTCGGTCAACGGGTTCCAAATACCCCAAGTGTGTGTATCTATTTCCAAATGTTTATTTTAATTTTATTTCACTTCTGGACGGCCCCGAAATGAAACCTCAGCTTTTGACCTCAGGGTGTGAGGGGGCGCTAGCGCACCATCTATATCGATTTCACTGCACAGCTCACTTCCG
This sequence comes from Gouania willdenowi, assembly GCF_900634775.1. Lineage (NCBI taxonomy): Eukaryota > Metazoa > Chordata > Actinopteri > Blenniiformes > Gobiesocidae > Gouania > Gouania willdenowi. The sequence continues at coordinate 36,878,091 of NC_041059.1, forward strand.
GTGTGTGCGTGAGCTCCCGTGGACTTCTCTTTTCTCTTTTGAGGAAAAATACCTTTTTTACTGTTCTTTATTTGGTGATGACATTTCAAAACGTTTATTTTCATGTTAGTTTGACCGTTCGCTATTTAGACCGGACAGACCTCACCCGGAAGTTATTGACGGTAATGGCTGCTGTGTTGAAAGCTGCACATTTCTCAGCAGCGCGTGTGTGTGAGACAACCAACCGGTGCGCTTCACTATCGATCACCGTCTACGTGTGTAACGGACCACCATTTAGTCTGGTTACAGTCTGTGTCACGACACCCGTCCATTGGGTGGTAGTGACTGTAGTGTTGAGTCAGATCGGTAAACGGTGCTACATAGTGAAGGTCACCCGATGATTACTGCAGCTTCACTCACGACACACCTGCCACTGCACCTAACTACTGAAAATAGATACGTTTAGTGAAAGTTAGGCAGGCACACACACACTAAACGACAGCAAAAAATATGAAAATGACTAAAAATACACAAAACTAAATATTTATACAAAATTTACACAAAAGACAACACAGAAAAATACACCAAACGACAACAAAAACATGACAATGACTCAAAATACACTAAACTAAATATTTATAATCCCACATGAATGCATACTTCCGACGGGCACTGTACATTACAGAAAAAAACACCAAACGAAAAAAATATAAAAATGAGTTAAAAAAAAAAACAACACATTTATCGTGTGCATGTCTCATAGAATTAAACCAAATTGCACAGGCTATTTTACTTTACACCTGCAAATATACCCCTTTATATTACTACAACTCTTCTTAAGCTCCCACTATATGAACATACATACTTCCGACGGGCACTGTACTCGACTTCAAAAAAACATCCATTTACAGAAAAATACACAATTACTCCTGATTCACACTACAATAGCAACAAAAACAATAATTATACAAAAATACACATGACTCCAAAAAAACATACATTACAATAAAAATTAAAATAAAAAACAGCAAACATTTATGCACAAAAAGACAACAGAAAGATACACGACTCCAAAAAACATACGTTACAGAAAAATACACCATACAACAAAAATATGAAAATGACTCAATATACACAAAACGAAATATTTATACAAAAAATACACTAAAATGACAACAGAAATGCACAAAACTACATCAAAAAAAAAAAAAAAATACACAAAATGACTCCAGAATAACACTACAATGGCAACAACAAACAATAATTGGAACAAAAAATATAAAAATGAGTAAAAAAAAACCCAACACATTCATCATGCGCATGTCTCATAGAATTAAACCAGGGAAATTGCACACGTTATTTTACTTTGCACCTGCAAATATACCCCTTAATAATTCTACAGAGTATGTTTTTATTATGCCCGTAATTGACAACTCTGCTTAAGCGCCCACTTTATGAATGCATACTTCCGACGGGCACTGTACTAGTAATGTAAATACAGTACACTGACTAAAATGAATAATCTGTTATGAAAATAACTAATAGCTTTCACATTTTTCATGTTGTAGGCTTGTCAATCACTGAAGCATCTGAGTTCCCTGGTTTTACCTCTTGGCCATATTTGCACTTTTTTATTTATGTTAATTTATTTTACATTTAAATGTGACCTGCAAGGGCTTGTTTTAAGATTCACTTGGATTTTTAACTTAAGTGAAAAGAATTGATATTTCTTTTAATTGTATTTTTTTATTTGTTAAAACCGTATTTCAAAATTGTGACTTTTTGTAAAACTATGGTTTGAGTATAGTTAATAAATGGCGTATAATAACACATAATAGTCATAATTTCAAAATTCCTCTAAACTTTAAAAAAAACGTTATTACAAAAACACGGGCCACCAGTGGGCTTCTCTACCACCAGGCTTAGCAAGTTTTCTGGGTGGAAGCCCTGCATGATTTGACGTGTTTGTGACCCAGTGCGTCTCAGCGGTTTGACAAAACAAATGATTATCACCTTAAATGCACTGTTTTTGTGGTTAGAACTAGGGATGTAACGATTCACTCAACTCCCGATACGATTCGATTCATGATACTGGGTTCACGATACGATTCTCTCACGATTTTTTCATTTACAAAATGGGACTGTTGACAAACAATAGAAAATACTGTATTATTTTCCTTTTATTTTTCATTGTCAAAAGAATTCCTTGATAAACTATTCAAAACAATGCAATTTAACTAAAAATAAATCTTGAATTAAATAAATAAAGGAATAATACAAATGAAAATGAAGCCTATTAATTTAAATTCTGGTTCTATAATAAACAATGCAAAACTGCATAATAGTTCTTTTTCTTTTAAAAGTGCAACTGAAAATGTATTTTGTGCCTTAACAATTGGACTTTAAAAAAAAAAACCGTCATTGCACTGATTTACGTCATAATTGTTTGGACCAGCAGAGGGCGCTGGTAACCCAGTGGTCGGTTGGCATGCAGATATCTTGCAGTGAAGAAGAGATGCTATGCTAGCAGACAGAGCTAATAGAAAAACGTGACTTTTACAGATATTCAAGTAATATTACAGATATTCTTTCAGTGCTAAAGGGGTAATGAATCATTTAATAACATATTTAAGAGTAGAAGGCGGCCAGAAAGAAAATATTAGCAGACTCCGCCTGCCGCCAACACTTCCGGATGCTGGTTAAAAAAAGTACTGCGATTCAATTGTCAGAAAATCGATATCAACCGTGATACCTATGAATCGATTTTTAACTGCCTTACGATTAATCGTTACATCCCTAGTTAGAACAGGTGAGGATGACAAGAAAGTGACTTAGCAGCTTAACACTCTGGTGAGTGTTTGAAACACCTGACTCAGATGACCGACTCTGCTGCTGCAACACACACACACACACACACACACACACACACACACACACACACACACACACGCAACCTGAAGCAGCGTTTGTCGGACTCACAATCACAATAGCCTCTTAAATATCCATGTGTTTTACTGTAATGTGAAGTTTTTTGGCTCAAAACAATAACAAGTGTGTGGATAGCAAAAGAAAATTGCTATGGTGATCACCCTCTCCTAGAGCAAGGCATGAAACTCTGGAAAACAGGCGAGTTTGGGAAAATAAACCTCAAATACAATGTTTTTGGGGTTTTTAGAACAAATGGAGATGAGTGAAAAATAACATAATACTGGACCACTAAATATCATTTTGTGACTCATTTTAGGCCAAGCGTCTGAAGAGGCAGCAGCTGTTTGCCAGAGAAGGCCTGACGTGGAAGAAGATGGTCCATTTGTGCTCTGAGCCTCAGGACAAAGTAAAGCAACATGCTGCCAGTCAGGAATTGAAGAGCCTCCTCGCAGCTGCCAAACAGATTGGTAATCAACTTTTCAGCCTTCAATCCATTGTCCCATCTCCGTCAGTGTGTTTCATTCGATGAAAACACTCTTCAAAGTAACCGCAGGCCGTTTGTTTGTTTTTGGAATGCTTATCTATAGATAATTACGGCTCTTTTAACTGCTGATAAAAGGATTTGAGGTGATTTGAAATAGAAGCAGCATTTAAAGGCGTTTCTGTGGCTGTAACAGAGACCAGCAGCCTTAGCACTTACAAGGCTTATGTTGAGCGGTTTTCCTCAGAAGAAGAAAAAAATACATCAAATTTACAATATTGGAATCTGAAATACAGAAAAAAAACAAGAATTTAATCAATCAGCGACAATACATTTCATGTGGTTCAGCTGACGTAATGCTCCCATTAGCTGCTGTTTCTAATGGGGCAGTGTTTCTCAAATGGGGCTACGCAATGGCATTACAGGGGGTACATGAGAGAGAGAGGAAAATTATCACATGAAAGCATTCAAAATATGGGTTTTTTTCATGTTTATTTTTAGTTAAAAATGATAATCAGACTAAATATTACTAGCAACTCACAAAAACACAAAAGATGATAGAAATTATCTTGATTAGAACATGAACTGAAAATACAGGGGTGAGTCTTAAGATACAGTGCACACGCACACACACACACTACATTGCAGTTTATTTAAGGACGATCAAGTCTTCAAAGATCCAAATTATCCAGTTTAAGGCTGAAGGAGTGTTTGTTTGTTGTTTTATTTGGTGAAATGTTCAAAGAATTCAGTAGAACTAGATCTTATTTAGAAATTCTCACCAGCAGTTGAAAAATCAAGGTTGATGTAATGATCCACGTTGTGTACGTCTTTCATTGTGATTTCAAACTTCAGATAAACTTTAAATCAATCATTGACCTGCTTGATACGTTTCCTTTAGTTTTCGCACACTAAGTAGGACCTTTTGTTGTAGTGATGCACAGCAGTGCAGTGTTAAACCAGTTTGTCACCTGGGAGACTGGAGCCAGAAAAGAAGCTGCACTCTCACCACCGCCATGAAATGGTGCCGTGCCTAATGCTTTTAGAGCTTTTTTAATTGGTTAAAATCCTTTTCATCTGCTTTCTATTTCCTCTGTACCCTTCTGACATTATTCCTCTAATTGGACAATTATTCTGTATTCCTTTTTCTTAAGTGCAGTTCCTGTTAGCTGTGAATTGTTTGGAATAATATTTAAATGAGGTGCAGGCTGCATAAAGTGAGCTAATGCTGTAGCCGTCGCTGCTCAAAGGCGGATTCCCTCCATGAAATGAGAACAGCTCACATTTGATAGCCACATAAAGCAGCACTGCTTTCTAACGATAATAGAAAGGGTGAAGGTGGAATACTAATAATAATCATCATTAAAATGATGGCCAGTACATCAGTTTGAAATGTCCATTCATTTGGAATTCCTCATTTCTGTTCTTCAAAGGACCAACCTTTCTACAGGCTAGGCTATTGACTACAGTTCCACAATAGAAAGCTCACAGTCAACCGCCGCTCTTCTTTTCTGAAGCCACATTTTGGTCATGGCTGCATTTAGCTTGTTTTGGCTTTTCTTCATTTTGATATAAAGATGAACATATTGTCCTCAATGTTGATGTTTTGGAAGCAAACATGGGGACAAGCATGAGGATTTGAACCCGTTTGACAAGGCTGCTTTGTGATAGATGACTGGGTCAAGGCTTCTCCTGGTCTGCAGCTCTGCTTTACCGTGGTCAGTATCTATCCTACACATCTAATGTTGTGGGGGCGCTAAAGTTAATGCACAAAATGACTCTGGAAATACAAAAAAGGACATCAAAAATGTACAAAATGACAACAAAAAGGAATCCAAAAACACATTAAACAACAAAAAACATCAGTAATTTAAGGAAATTGAATTTCTTGGCCCAAAACTAAAACACCAAAGGAATATTATTGTATTATTAACTTCACTAAAATCAAGGTATTGCAATTGCATGAATAAATATTCATGTTTTAAAGAATAAATTGATTAAAAATATATGAAAATATTAAATTAGCACTGACATGCCAACAAAGCACAACATAAAATGAAAATATAATGTTTAACTTGACCCCACTCATACTTGAAATAATGATGTACAGACCTATAAGGGCAGCTGAAAGAGTAAAATTAAACCTGTTCTTTCTTAAAAACACAAAGTGCATTTAAGATATTGATGAAGGCGCTTGCAGGCTACGGATTCGACGTGGCACAGAAACATAAATCACACTGAGAGTAAACTTTTCATTGTTTTCACTCAGTGCTCCGTCTCAACCTCTGCTTAGGAGAGGCTTTAGTTTTTAGTTGGATTGAAATATGGCTGCTCCACAGGTACACTGGTCCGTATCCAGACAAGCGCATGCTGGCTGTGGTGTTTGCTCAATTTATCACAACATCCTGTGTTGGCCGGGTTGTTTCTGTGAAAAAAGATTTTTTTTTTGGGTCGCCACATTTTTGGTGCATTACTAAAAAACTAAATGAAAACAAAAACATGTAATATGGCTCCAAAAACACTCAAAAGGACAGCAAAAACACATAAAATCACTTCAATACCACACAAAAATAACTTTAAAAAAAACACAAAATGACAACAAAAATATGCAAACAAAAATGGCTTCCAAAACAATCTGAATGACAACAAGCAAATGCAAAACAGAAATATAAAATACAACTCCAAAATAAACAAAAGGACATCAGATATACTGTACACAAAATTCCTCCTAAAACACAAAATTGGCAAAAAACAACAAATCTTTTGTCATTTCCTGTATTAATGCTTGGATTTGTCTTTAGTTTCTACTCTGTGGCCTCCACTATGATAACAGTTGCTCATCTTTGTGGTAAAGTAATTGGTGAAAAAAAAAAACATAATACTGGACCTTTAAATCTTTTTGGTCATGACTGTCACTTAATGTCTTGTTTTTTTGTCTAACAGTGGGTGCTGAATATGGACAGGAAGCCATTGAGAGTGCGGCTGTGTTTCTCTTCCAAACTTTTCACAGTAAGGACCACGTGGGCACAGAAGAGACCCGAGCCACCAAACACATGTTTGGACCCTTTCCAGCATCTGCTGCTGAAAGCTCATGTGCCACAGTGACTCGATTGGTTGCTTTGCTGGGTGACTCCCGGGTTGAAAACTTCATTCAGTCCCAGAGTTCACATCATGACCCCCAGCGAAGCACCTCCTTCGGACGCAACATCACCTTCTCCTATGACTGTTACACACTGGACCCACTGGAAGACTTGCCCTGCTCGAGCTTTGAGGAGGAAAGCCTCAACTTGAGCAACTTCCTCAACACGCATCACATCAGCAAGAGGGATTCTTTTAAAGGAAATGAGTCCAGCTCAGGAGGAGCTTTGAGAGAACAGGATGAATCCATCCTTCGAACAGAAGTTGAGAAATATCTAAACAGTGGCAACATGATTTCATCCAATCCAGAGGAGCTGTGCACATCTCTGTTTGAGATGCTGGCTTCACAACGGAGTAACGATGAACTGCAGAATGAGGTATGTGGTCTATTGAAATATGGAAAATGAAAAATAGATTATTCACGAGGCACATTGTAAATTTTCAATTTGATCGGATGAATACTTTTTGAGATATGGCCAATTTAGTGAGATAGGTATGTGTCGATTTTCATGGGTCCTTATTTTTCTTCCATTTTCAGCTTTCACTGTCTCAGGATTGGAACTATATCACATAGGAAACTGAAACATTGGTTCTTGGGTGACAGTCTCTTGAAAACCCAAAAAAATACAGTTTTTTAGCACTATTTTCATTGGCACATAACTGCACGTGGGAGTGTAAGAAAAATATGATCTCTATTTTAATTTATAGTGTAAAGATTACTCTTTCTTGGTATATGAAACAGTTTTTTTTTATGCGACTTCTTCATTTTTTGTTTTTGAGCCCAACTTTGGGTTATTTCCCCAGTGAAAGCTGAAAATTACAGGGATCCAGATTTTGCATTTCATCGCAACTTTTTGAACAAATAAGGGTTCCCATACATTGTGAACTACTGTATGGTTTTTCATAGGATATAAAAGTTTTCCAAGCATTTAAAGTGTGAATGATGATGGTATCAGGATCCAGATAACTGAAAATATCTGGAAAAGAGGAGATTTTGAGCTTAATGTAGGTTTCTGAATGAAACAGAAACATGGAACCAATCGACAGCTGTTTGCTCTGAACGCTGGAGGGGAGGAGCATGTCAGACTAAATGGTTATGATTAATTGATCATTTAATGTACATGCCAGGAATTATACAGTTCAAACTATGAAATTTTTTTTACCTTAATTCCAATACATAGGTTATTGATTATGTGTCTATTTCTCTAATAATTATTGTGAAAGATAAGATACTGTAGCTGTTCTGAAACATCACTGTCACTAATTTATTGGTACTTTTCTATCACATCAGATGGTTAAACATTTTTACTCTCCCATTGGATGTGTAACCTTGGCCTTTCAAAGAAAAGTTTTTGATCCAGATTGAATTGATTATGTAGTGGATGTTGTCATATTTGGCCTTTAAAAATCCTTACTCTGTGCATGATTTGACCTTCATAGACTCAAGACCTTCTGCACTTATTATGAAGTAAAGTTAGTGAACTGTAAAAGTAGAGGGCAACATTGAGGACTGTTGAGAAACAAAATATTCAGGTTTGAAAAACAGACACTGAGCAGTGCAGACTTTTATTTTTAATTTGTTCCAAGTAAAATGCTGAGACCCAAAACAAAGAAATGTAGACATTTCTGTTTTGCTTGTAGTTTGAACTAAATAATCACTGTGATGCATTTAATAAAGAAGCTCATGATAAAAACCAAAACATCTGTGTCCAGTGTAGGGCTGAACGATTTTGGAAAATAATCTAATTGTGATTTAATATGCGATTATTTTTTCAAGGGCCTCTTGTCATGTATTTTTCAATGAACGCAAGCAATAAATCAATCTGTTTCATAATAAACTATTTCAGATTTATTTAAACTTTAAATAAATATAAAATTTTAAAGCACAGATTACAACAATAAAGCAAACACATCTGTGGCTTTACTTCTTCAACATATCGAAGGACTGCATTTATTAACTCACTCAGTGCCAATGACGAGTTATCTCGTCATTTCAAATCCAAATGCTCATATACTGTAAAAACAGTGGGAGATCACATGAATGATTGTAGAGTATGTAACTGTGTTTTTAGTTTGAAATTAGGGTTAAAATTTAAATTTCTACTTTGAAATTTATTGAGGAATTTGTAAATTCAACATGCATTTAAATGCATATGCGTTTTATTTTCCACATCAATTTCTTAAAATTCTGTTTTATATTAATCAATTTTTTCAAAAAATATTAGTTTTTATCTCCTGTGAGAAAACAAAAAATAAATACTAATAATTAAAAAACCCATATTATAAAAAAATGTATGTAAAAATTAAAGCTGATCATGATTCCACGGAGTGCCGCTGCGCTTGACGAGAAACGGACGGGGCTTTACAGACACGTTAAAGTTAAGTGGGCACTGGTCGACTCTGATGTAGGAGTCAGTGATTATTTGCGTAGTTCTTTGGCAGTTTAGACGTTGGTGTTTGAAGCGGCCAGGATGAGAGTGGAAAGGATGTTTCAGCATAAAAAAAACCTCTTTTCCCTCATGGTGACGGCGTTTCAACCCGATTCTGTCAATTTTTGCATTCCGTAGATTCCGTTTTCATTGGTTGATTCCATGATTTAGTTAATGTGGATTTTCTAGAGCCCTAGTGTAGTTGTTGTTGTTAGCGCACTCAACTGAGGGGTAACTGAGACTCACTGCAGCGCATACAAGCGTGTATCCTGTAACCATCTCTGATTGGCCAGCAGCTCAGGAAGGCGGTTCTCGGCAATTCTGATTGGTGATGGAGACTGAAGAAAAACCTCAGCATCTGTTTAAAGGCTAATCGTTCAGCATTAGTGTAGGCATGCTTGCACACTTTTCCTCCGTGTGACTCAAAAGCAAACGTCAATGTTTAAAGGCTCTGCGCTCAGTCTTATTATTCCTTATTGCTCACCATGGATTGCTGACATTTAGTGCTACTCGCTGATTCCAGGAGGAGAGCTGTTGAGTGGAAAGCTGTTTGCTCACATTTAATAACTGAATGTAAAAGTTATTTCAATAAATACTAGGGAAATCGTGTAACATTAGTTTTTTTCTACTTTTTGTGATCTCAAATTTCCTGCCACTGCATTTCCCAAACATCAGTAAACAGAAAAACTACCACAATACAAACACAACATAGCCTCGAAGTATGTTAAAGACTTAATTTGTTTGTTTTCTTTGTTTTTAGTTTATTCATCTTGTCATCATTGTTTTCATTTCCTCTCACTGGTCTCAATTTTTCTGCAGCAGTGTTGATTGGCATAGCTCTACTGTGGCACATGCCTTCTGCTTTATTCCCCTCGTCTCACACACACACACACACACACACATACGTACGCGCGCACACACACTGCCCCACCCAATAAAAAAAACAATCAGCAGCTGATTGGACGAAACCAATAACAAAAACAAGTGAACAGCCAAAGAACAATTCAACATAGGCGATGATGATGACTGTTCCCACTAAAGTATACTTCCAAGTTTCCCAAGATGCATTTGGAAAATACAACAAAAACCCGAAGCACTCTGAGGCTTAATATCTTTGTTGATTCTACACTTTTGAAAGTTCTGAAAACATAACTAAACCCCTGCGTTCTGCTGACCTGGCACTTGGAGGGAAATTAAAAAAATGCTTTGATTATGGGCGTTACTGCTGTAGCAGTAAGACACGCCCACTCAATATGCCCATAGCGTTGTGCGTAAAAACAGACGGTAATATACACAATGATTTGTCTGTATACACACACACACACACAGCATGTCACTACAACCACAGGCACACACAATTGCTAAGTGAAGCTCACACAGCCTTACAGACACCACTCAGGGGCAAACAGACCTGCTCACCCACCACCTCACACACACAGCAAAAAGACATTTGTACGTCCGCGCACAGAGACAGACGGGAATACACACACATCATAGATGTGAGATATGAAACAAACCATGTGGAAGCAAAGATGGGCTGAAAAAGCAAGTCATTCATTTAAGGCTGCAACAACAAATCGATAAAATCGATAAAAATCGACAATTAAAAGCGTTGGCAATGAATTTCATTATCAATATGTGCGATTTTATGTCACTGACCGTGACAAGGAGCCGTTTACTTCACCTGCAGTGTTCGTGTGTGTGCGCACATGAGCGTTTGTGAGCTTTATAGATAAATGTAACTTGTAAACAAAGGTGGTCATATATAGTTTAAAGATAAAGCCTCACCTTTGAATTTTTGACCTAAAGTGTGAGTGAGGTCTCTGGTCTGTATTAATTGCATTTAGACTGGGCTTAAAGTAACTCATCGCTTATCTACTCAAATTAGTTTAAGTATATTTCTTTAAGGTACTGGTACTTGTGCTTGACGACAGTGATCGTCACCTTTAATCCAGGTCACATTCTGCTCTCAACGACACTCGTGGAGAGAAAATAATTAGAGACTTTCAAGGAAGTGAAAACTGAAATTAACACCAACAACAAACTGTCTCACTGCTGATATATGGACATGTGTCGCTAATGAAGCCTAGCTTAGGATGACCTGCCACTACATTCACTATGGGACAAATAAAATTATTATTATTTTTTTATCCGATTCAATAATTAATCGATTAATTTATTGATCGATGAATCGATTATAAAAATAGTTGCAGCTCTGCCTTCATTCATTCATTCTGAAACCTAACTGTTCAGACAGAAAGCAGAGAAAGCTACCCTCCCATGAGAGACTTTTTATTGCTGTTTTCTCCTTAAAAGGTACAAACGTTTCTCTGCTACAGTATGTGTACAGTTGATATTGATTACTGTTCGTGCTGCCCTTTTTCTGCTATGCTCTAATTGTGTTTGCTGTCATTGTTTTGCTGTGTTTAAAGGTGTCAGGTTTTGTGTTTGGGAGGGAGGTTAGCTGGAGCAGGTGGATTGTAAATAGCAGGTGTTCAGCCTCAGCAGTAACAGCTTGTATGTGGGCAGCAGTGAGCCATAGGATGTAAATACATGTTTAAATGTATGCAAGGTGATACATATGCTGTATCTCTGCTTGGCTGCTGCTGATTCTTTCCTCTGACTCCTCCAGCTGTTTGAGTTTTTGGGCCCTGAGGGGTTAGAGATGATTTCCACGCTCCTCCAGCAAAGGGCAGCCATCGTTGACTCCCTCCTCTCCCTCCCACCTGAAAGAGTTGGCTTCCCTCCAGGTGAGGCACCTACACGACAACCAGGTCATCTTCATGGTAACACTAACTCCTCTCATCTTTAGTTATTCTGCCCTACTAGGGTCATGCTTAGTAGCTAGGTGACCATCATTAGCATTTTGCATACATTATAGTTTGCCAAGGATAAACCTAAACATTGATTTAACCAGAGGTGTAAAGAGAACTGATGTATCCTACTCAAGTAGAAGTACTGTTACTCGATTGAAATTGTACTCAAGTGCAAGTTAGTCATACATAAAATACTACAATACAAGTAAAAAGTAGCTCAATTAAATAGTTCTCAAAGTAAAACTTACTAGTTACTTCCACCCCTCACATTTATTTTTTGTAGTAAATCTTGGTACAATTCCCTTACATACAGTATGGATCTCATGTATAAACCTAGAAAGGAAGAGACCAAATTTTGCACGATTGGAACTTGATTTATTTTCCACAATGGCATTTGTAAAAAAAAAAAAAAAATAAAAAGAATGAAATAACACCAATAAATAAAATTTTAAATTAAAAAATATATATAAAATACTCTCAGGCTGAAACAACCTCCATTCAATGCAGTTTTGGCACAGTGCATTACATTTAATCTGATTGGTCGGCTATGATGTGATGCGTTTGATTGTTGTCTGGTCATTTCATTTTTTTTTTTGTTTCACAGTGTGTGCTGATCATATTAAAACAAAAAATTATAATTTATTCAGTAACTGTTGGGTGTAGAAATATCAGAATTTAATTTACTTCTTTTAAAACGTACTTAAGTACAAGTAAAATGACTGTACTATTTTGAGTATATTTCTACATCAAATACCCGTAAAAGCAACTCAATTACAGTAACGTATTTGTAATCCATTACTTTCACCTCAGGATTTAACAAGTGTAGTCTGATTTTATTTTGTCATTTTTCACTTTAGGAAAAGTATGTACTGTAAATAAAAAGGAATTAGAATATGTGAGGCAACTTTCAGACTTAAGGACTGAGCTGACTCAGCATTTCTGCAGTGCTCATAGTCAATCATTTAGTGCAGTGGTTCCAAACCCTTTTTGGGTTGTGGCTCCATTTCCATATCACAAATTTCTGGTGACTCCAAAAGATTTTATTTTTTTTCTATGGTTTGATCATGAGTAGCTCAGATATTTTTATACTGTATTTTATTTTAACTAGATTTTTATTTGAGAATGTGAAAGTGTAGAATAGTTATTGTTATATAAAACATCATTTAATAATAATAGGAATTTAATCATTAAAAATGTAAATATGTTTTTAATCAGTATTTATGTCAATTCATACATTTCTGTTATGTTTGAATATTTCTAGTCTTGTTCAACTGCATTTCTTTTCACATTTTAAATTTGTGTTTTTGTGTTATTTTTGTGTGTTTCTTTTCTTTTTGTGTATTTTTCTGTAATTTTATGTTTTTGAGTATGTAAGTGTATTTTTGTTGTCATTTTGTAAATTTCTCTGTTATTTTTGTGTTTTATATTTTTGTGTTTTATATTTTTGTGTAAGTTTCTCTTACACAAAAGAGAAACTTTTGTGTATTTTTGTTGTCATTTTGTAAATTTCTCTGTTATTTTTGTGTTTTATATTTTTGTGTTTTATATTTTTGTGTAAGTTTCTCTTAATTATTTTTTTCATTTACAGTACTTGGGTTTTCCCATAGACGTTAGCATGAAGCTAGCGTAGTGGTTTTTTCTATTTATGAAAACATTAATATGTATTTGTATGTTCAGTTTACAGTGTTGCCTGAGTAAAGACTCTAAGTTGATCTAATGAATCAGCGTTTTTTTTGAAAAAAAAAAAAATGTTTCATTTAATCGATTTTTGAAGTTTATGAATCAGTTCAGAATTGTGGATGATTAGAAATGCGATTCTTATGTGAATCAATTTTTTTCTCCCACCCACCCCTAAAAAAATACAGTCCATTTTTTCTTTCATGTCAGTCATGAATTGGTCTTGTAGGATATAAAAAAAAAAGAATTATTGTTCCTTTTTCCATGTTATTGCAGTATTTTTTTAGACATAGATTATATACCACATTTTGATGCTCCCTCTGAGTTATGTTCCTAATGTGAACAATTCCAGAATAATTTTGGTCTGCTTTGCAGCACACTGACCTTGAATCCCCTCCGCGGCTTCTCAGCTCTGCCTCTCTGATGAATGGTCACATTACTTCACAGAAAACGCTTCCTCTGCTATCTAAATTGCCTTTGGTCACTGATCAAACTCTATTTCTTTTACTGGCACTATTATATCAGTCTGTGGGATAGAGGCAGATCTTTGTTGTTTTTATTTCTTTTTAGAATTAGCACTATGCGTGTACGTCTGTCGAGGTAACTTGTCCTTCAGGTCATGGTAAATCATTGTGGACTCAAAGGAAACCTCATCTAACCTCATCTCTTATTGGCCAGGGTTCTCAATAGTAGCCCTTGGGATGCAGGCAAGTCACCCTGCCATGGTAACTTTAAAAAACGAAAACTGGGAAAAATACCAAGCTTTTTAAAAATGTTTAGGAATTTTACGCCATGGTCATTTTTCCTGTAACCAGGCTGTTGCTCTGATGCTCCAGTTTTTCTTACCGTGAGCTTCTCTATCAGCCTGAGGGGTCGGTGCACACATCGCTCCTCCTGAATTAGCTACTTTATGCTGTTTATTATTATTTCCTAATGTTACAAACTGGCTGAGATATCTCATATTTTAAACCTTATTTAGGGCCCTATAAAATCATTTTTATTTTTTTCCAAATTCCGTGTTTTCCACATCCATTTTTTAAAACTTTGTTTTTTAGAAATACTTAAACTTTTTTTCAGAAAATGTTAGTTTTCAACTCCTGTGAGGAAATGAAAGAAAAAAGAGAACCAGAGTTAAACAAAAAAATATGTCAAAAATAAAAATGTAATTTAAAACCAACACAATATTGTTCCAGTCAGACACCGTCCTGCATACGAGGCACAACACATCTGTCCTGTGTTAATAAAGCTGTGAGTACATCACTTTTCTCACAAACTTCCAAAGCTTTTTGACTTTTGGATTCACAGAGATGTACAGTGGTTGCAACAGTTTAGTCATTGCTTTGCAGGAACGATGGTTGGTACAACACAGTTCTGCCTCTTTCAGACGATATATATCGTAGTGCGATACCGTCTACTGTACGATATAACCCTCTATGACAGCCTTATTCAATTAGCGGCCCGCGGCCCGAATGCAACCCTCAAGTGGCCCAGAGGCAACTGCTGAAAGACTTGTGTCTGAGAAGTATAGAAAAACATATTTCAGTAACACTGACATGTTCTTACAAAAATTCCTACATTATTACAAACATTGAATGCAACACAACCCAAAATGCATTGTGTTGTTGTTGAGGCGGAGATAGCAGTTGTATGCAGGTGAAAATCTCAGCATGTCTTTTTCTACCCTGAAACGAAAAATGGAAGAGGAAAATCGTCGGTTTAATCCTTCATGGACAGACAATTATTTATTTATTTTACCACCAGGTCTGAACGCCAAACCAATGTGTTTACTCTGCAACTAGTGCGTTGCAGTGCTGAAAGACTATAATTTCCGGAGACACCACACTGATAAACATGCCGCGTTTTGAAAAAATTTTCCCGAGGGATCTCATGAGAGGGCGGCTAAAATTCAAAGTTTGACTGCGTCTTACAACCGGAGCTGTACTACAATGAAGCAGACTTGCACAGCTCAGGAAAGAGCCACAGCAGCTTCCATTCGTGTATCATGGATCTTGGCAAAGAAAAAGAGGCCGTTCACAGACTCAGAAACTGTGAAGGACTGCATGTTGGCTGTCGTGGACGAAGTCTTAACCGACGATAAAGTTAAGAAGAGTGTGACATCTGCTATCAAACAGGTACCCCTGTCTGACACTTCCAACATTCGCAGGGTTGACATTCTTGCCACAGGTGTCTTTGAGGCGCTGCTAAAAGAGCTCAGAAAAGCTGATAATATGACTGTAGCAGTAGACGAGTCTACAGATAGAACTGACACAGCCCAGCTTTGCATGTATGTCTATTTTTTTGACGGGGACGTTTTCAAAGAGGAGCTGCTGGGCTTGTTGCCATTAGATGGACAAACAACAGGTGAGATACTGTTTGAAAAAATAGCATTTTTTGAAGATAATGATCTGGACATGAAGCGCGTGTGCATGTTTGTTACGGATGGGGCTCCATCCATGGCTGGAAAAGTTAGCGGTTTGGCTGCACGTTGGTCCACTGTTGAGCCTCAGATGACAAGCCTGCATTGTATTGTGCATCAGACTGTATTGTGCGCAAAACTGAGCGATCATTTTAAAAAGACAATGGACAATGTGATGGCTATAATAAACTTTATTCGCTCAACATCGAGCCTCCAACATCACTTATTTCGCCAGCTGTTGTCGGAGATGTCTGCGGAGCACCAGGAACTATTGTTGCACAACGACGTATGGTGGCTCTCCAAAGGCAAAGCACTGGAGCGTTTCTGTGATCAACATACACATGTGAATCAAGCTTTTCACACATGAACATGATAAAAAACAGCTCTCGTTGCTCTCTGACTAGTGTTGTGTTCAAGACCGCACTATCTGAGACCAAGACTTGCCCGAGACCAGCATGCACCGAGACCAAGACAAGACCAAGACTTTCGGGAGCCGAGACCGAGTCAAGACCAAGACCGAGACAAACCGAGACCAAGACCAAGACCAAGACCATAAA
Organism: Gouania willdenowi; assembly: GCF_900634775.1. NCBI lineage: Eukaryota > Metazoa > Chordata > Actinopteri > Blenniiformes > Gobiesocidae > Gouania > Gouania willdenowi. The sequence continues at coordinate 36,894,512 of NC_041059.1, forward strand.
CATTTTTTTTTTCAATTTAAAAAAATAAATAAATAAATAAAATTATGGCAAGGTTCAACAGTTAAATAACATCTCTCTTTAATTTTAGTTTATTTTAAATACATTTGACGGACAAAAAAAAGGTGCCTGCAAAAAATTAACTAAAATATTAAAACTACTACTGCTACTGATACATTCACAATTATTCTACATATTTGAAAACAAGATTTTTATGTCAGCTGAATGTACAGCAAGTGTTTAAAAGCATTTCTGCCAAGAAATAATGATTCTTTATTCTGATTCTTTCAGTTGTTCAGGTTTAACAGGTCACAGATTTCACAAGATAAGATTTTAGTTTGAAAAAGCCTTTACACAGGTTATTTTTATTAATTCACTTAGTTGATATAGTTTAATTTGGTTGCTGTAATATAACTGGATATTCAATTCACAAAGATTTCCAACTGTAACTGTAAAAGTGAAACTTTCTGAAATAAAACTAAAAACAAGTTGTCAGCAGTGTAAAAAACATAGAGCTACAGGTAGATGTGAAACTAAATAAAACAAACTCAAACCCTGGAAAAGTCATGTAACAAATTAATCAATAGTTATTATATATATATATATATATATATAATTATTATTATTCTGGATACAGTGGAAACAGAAACTATAAAAAATAATTATATTTTGAACCTGTTTATATTGTGGGGAACATATTATATACATACATGTAATTGGAGTCTAAAGTCACAAAAAAACCACCACTTTAAAAATATTTAATATTATTTGAGTGCAACTCTGCGGCGATGATGCGCTGGTGACGACATAAACCAAGATGGCGGCGGCCCGGACTACAGCCGACATTATGTAATAAAGCCTTAAAAGACATGGATATAATGAAAAGAGTGGATGGACAGATGCATAAACATGCAGACTTTCACACGGACACACACGGACTTATTAAACACACACAAACTTATTAAACACACACGGACTTATTAAACACACACGGACCTCAGTAAACACGGTAAACGGAACAGGCTTTACCGCTCGGCAGGCACTAGGACCCAGAAGCAGAGTAAGTGCGTCCCCTATCCAGCATTCACAGGCTGTAATATCATCAGTTTATCATTTTACCAGTTATTAGAGCTACTGTCTTTACCAGGGAGATAATATTTATTACTGGTGATTGTTTTCAGGAGTTTTACTGGGATTTTTACCGGTGATTAGTTCATTTCTCCCTTGCGCTCCGCGGTCCAAACTGACACCTGAGCCACACAGTATGAATGTGTCACACACGTCACTCAGTCACAATAAGGAAGGTTGCGGTCATTATACAGGGTGGATTAATTAATGAATAAAGGATTGTTTTATCCCGTTCTTCTCCGTGTTATTATCACATTATAAAAATGTTTAAAAATAGCAGGAATTAGTGCTGGTCTCGAACGGTCTTGACGGAAAATCCCGAGTCCGGGCAGCCCGAGTCCAAGACAAGACCGAGTCAAAATGCTTCAGAGTCCGAGACAAGACCAAGACCTTTAAAATTTGGTCTCGAGACCGGTCTCGAGACCAAGACCGGTCTTGACCACCACAACACTATCTCTGACTGACAGTACTCTTAACCACTGCCTTCGGATTGCATTGACATCTTATGAGCCAAACATCCATGTTCTTGTTCAAAACAAGAGGTGTCATTTCTCCCACTAGAAAAATCCACTAGGGAAGTGTTACACTCACATCTACATAAGTTGAGACGTAATGCCTAATGTTAAGTGCAATAAAGTAGTGTGCTATAGCAGGAACAAAATGTAGTTTTATGTATTTATGTGACTATTTTCTTTTAGCTTATTATTTCACTTAGTTGCACTTTTTTATGCACATTGATGTCAGCTTTATTTCATTTCAATGGGATAGTAACTGTGTCACCGTGCCCACTGTTTATTTTTTTGATTATATGCACTCAGAATGTGACTGTCTCAGATGAGACCAAATATGGACAAACTCTGTTTTTTGTTATTTCAAGAGAAGAAAAATACCTCAAGTTCTGAAAAGTTGCTAAGTTACTTTTTTTTTGCACTTTCAGATGTGACCAAATCCAAAGATGTCATTTCTAATCTGCACTTTGTTTTTATGTTCAGATGCACCTTAACTTGTGCTTGTATTGTATTGTATCAAAATGTGTTTTGTGTTTGTGTTTGAAATGTAAAATTTAAAGAAACCATATTTCAGCACAGGTTTAGTTAAGCACTGCTCTTCTGTTGTGTTTATGTCCTTTTGGATGTGGCAATACGTTAATAAACATCCAGTGTGTTCGTTATCTTTTCTATTTATGTTTACTTTGCTCACTGTCTGCTAAAAATGTCCGGCCCAGCTCATATCCTTTGTCTGAAAATCCGGCCCGACTCAATTTTTAATTGAATAGCCCTGCTCGATGGTTTATATCACAAATTTAATGTGTGTGGTCTTGGTCCCACTCTGTCGCTATAATATGATGAAGCTAGCAGGCTAATTTACTCACAGTATTGCTGCTACTTTGGTAACGCAGGCACATTGCGCTTATGTAGAACAGTTCCGGCAGTGACGGAACTGCACATGCGCACAGGAAGTGCCGAAACTACAACATTTACATATGCAAATCATATTTAAAATGAGATCAGCACCAGGATTCCCGTCAGCCTGTTCAGAAAAGCTGCACTTTTACCACCAGTAACGCAGGAAAGAAGAGACTGACAGCAACATGTAAGACAGAGTTTTACATGTAACTCACTAAAACTGTGTAAATGATACAGGTCAACAGCAGCTCAGAGGATCATGGGTGAATGTATTGTATTATTTTGGTAGTGTGCCTAATAAATCCTTAGAATCTAAAGCATAAACTATATGGAAATGTACGTACACCACCTCAGGACTTGACGTGAAAGACGACACATTTTCACGCTCACTTCAGTTTCTGAACATCACGTTTTTAGGCATGCGTACCTTTTGTACATGAGGCCCCTGGTGTTTAAAGAGTTGTAGTCAGTGATGGATCTGGATTGAGGATCTCCGCTAAGTGAGAAGCCAAACACAGCAGGAGACAGCGGTTCCTACTCAAACACAGTACCTCCTGTTGAGTGTTTGGATCTGAATGTGCTCACACGTTAAGGTGGATAGTTAGGCATCAGGTATTTGGGTCAATAGTGATACAGTAAGCATTCAGAATGAAAGAAAAGTAAAAGGTTCTTCTTTTGTGTGAAGGGTTAAGGAGGAGGAGGAGTAGGATGCCATTGTTTCTCAGGTATGAGATGATATCCGCCTGGATCAGAATGAAGGCAAATTCCTATTAAAGAGAAAACTGTTTTCACTTTCTCCACTATTATAAGTTTTTTTTTTTTTTTTTTTTTTTTTTTTGTTAAGTTAATTATACGTTTAGCCAGGCACATTTCTTTAAAAGTCCGTGTAGAGCAGTCATGGATACACAGTGGCTTTCATTTTTTTCACCTCAGACTCTTGTGCTGCGTCTGAATATTGCCTCCTATCTCCTTTCCTATCCACTTTTCTTTAATCCCCAGAATTGTTCAACTGGCGGCCATGATAAGAAGCGTTCAAATTCTCTAAAAGCTAAAGATAGGAGGCTCAATGTTTTCTAATGGTGTGTTAAAAAAAAAAAAAAACATAACCGAGGTGGCGACAGATGGACAGGCTCTTCTGCTGGAATAGAGCGCCTCTAGTTGGGGTCCTGGTAGGAGATGCGAGCGCTGATGGCGAAAGTGCAGCTTTGGTGAATCCAGAAACGGCGCAGAGGCGCAAATAAAACCAAGCCACTCCCTGGATAATGTAGAGCCGATGAACGGGGTCGGAGGCAGCGTGTTCAGCAAGGATAGGGTATGGATATAAATACCTAATGTCTGTCAAACCTGTAGATTTCACTTTAGATTTGTCGGGTTCTGGGCAAAGCTTGAATAAGGTTCATATCATAAATGGTCTGTGTTTAAAAACAAATTGGCACCACAAAAAGCCAAAAACAAAACATTTATCCCTCTCTTTCTTTTTCCTCGTCCTCCTCTGCACCTGCTCATTCATTCTCCGTTTTTTTTTTCTCATGGTGACCTCACTGTTTGCTCACATCTCTACAACATCCTGTTTCGGTCTGCTTTTTCCGGGGAGAAAAGCGTTTTGGCCGAAAATGCACTTTTGGGCCATTTTTGGCTGAAAACTTTCAGTGGTCGGAAATTCGATGCATCACGACTCCAGACATATAGTGTACAACTAACCCTGGATTGTAGATCCTCCTTGAGTTCAGCTGAGAGACCAGGAAGTACAAATACAAGTCTGTCCTACCAGTGGTTATCACAAGGGCGGGGCCAACAGTGCTGGTTTATGATGAAAGAAGCCACCAAAACATCACCACCACATTCTCAGCCAATAGCAAAATTTTATCAAAATATTCATTTCCACCTCGAGAGGGCAGTCACTCTTACATTTTCACAACAAAATAAGACAAAAATTTTAAATGCTTGGACTAAAATGTCAAGAGTTGTACGAGGATCAATCAGCAACCCTACTTTATACCAAATGACTTTGGTTTTCAGCAAGAAAATAGTTTTTTTGGGTTTAGTTATGCTGTACAAAAGTTTGATTAAGGAGGAAAACTCCTCTCAAAGGCCTGAGCCAGATATGACTTTATTCCCCTCAGCTTTAAAACAACATCAGCAGCCTCTGTCTGGTTCTCTTGTTCATTTTCTAGAAAACATTTTTCATTAAATAACATCCAGTTATTCTGAAATAGGTCACTTAGACAATGTTGCGCATTGGTAAATATTGGCTCCCTAAATAGGATTAGCATCCCTTAAATAGACTAAATAAGGAATTAGCATCCCTTAAATAGACCTTGGATGCACCATAAATATCCTAATATATGAGGAAGTAGTCATGATGGTGCTTTCACCCTTTGTTTTTGTCCACACTCTTCTATTTAGAGAACAAAGCCAAAATCAATTTTCTTCAAATGTGTTTTGACAAGATCATAGCTGGCCACATTTACAAGGGTGTGAAAACGAATAGAGAAGAAAACAACCAGCCTTTCAGGAGATGTTTTTGTTTTCTGCTTTTGTTGTTCCTTGATGATCTTTGAAATGAGAATGTAGGAGTGCTAGAGCCAGACACTGTTGGGGATGCAGAGAGAGGGGGAGGTGTTGGGGGGGGGGGCACTTTAGACAGGAATTGGAACATTGAGGGTGACAGAGTTAAAGGGCTTTAGAAGTGGGAGGGAGATGAGACCGACGGGAAGACTGGGGAGCTGTGAGAATGGAGGGGAGGTCGTGGAACGTGAAGAGCTGCGTGATGAGATAAAGAAGAAATGATTCAGTCAATCAGCCGCGGCAACGAGGCAATCATCAGATCTCATCTGTTTTCAAGAGCCTTTCTACCTTTTATTGAGCTGTTGTGTCTCAAACGGGCCTGCAGCAGGGAATGTTAACCCATGCTGCTCCTCCCAGCATTCCTAGGTTTGTCTATTCTAACCAGAGGTAAAAGTAACAGATTACAAGTACTCTTACTGTAACTGAGTTGCTTTTATGGGTACTTGCACTTTTTTGAGTACATTTCTAAATTGGTCATTTTACTAGTACATTTTAAAAGTAAAGTAATTAGTTACATTTCTACACCCAACCGTCACTAAGTAAATTATATTATTTTGTTTTAAAATTATAGACATTGTGAAACTACAAAAAATTAAATGACCAGACAACAATCAAATGCATCACATCAAAGCTGACCAATCAGATTAAATGTAACGTACCGTGCCAAAACAGCATTAAATGCAGGTTATTTTCTCAGTTTTAGGCTTAATAAATGTAGCTATACTTAGAGCCTGGGAATTTTTTATTTATTTTGAATTGAATTCATTGGCGTTATTTTGTTCAAAAAAGAATTCTACGTTTTCACAAACAGTTCCAAAAAAAAAGTTACCAATGTGCAATGTGGTCTCTTCCTTTTTATGCGTGGGAACCGTGGCAAGATTTATGATCAAAAATAAATGTGGGGGGTGAACGTAACTAGTAACTTTTACTTTGAATACTATTTAATTGAGCTACGTTTTACTTTTACTTGAGTATTTTATGCATGACTTACTTGTACTTGAGAACAATTTCTATTAAGTGATGGTGCTTCTACATGAGTAGGATATATCAGTACACCTCTGATTCTGACTGCTTTTCAAATTTGATTAGACTTATCAATCAAACTTTATTTACAGAAAGTTTTTTTTATTCAAATAAAATTTGTAGCTCAGCATGCTTTGTATAAAAAACATAAAACAAATCCTACCTCATGCACAGACGGGTTTAAATAAGGACAAATGGCAGATGGCTGGGTGCAGAAGATCTTGATGAGGAAACACCATCAACAGGAGACGTCTGCACCAGGCGCAGATCATAGGCCGCCGCCACAGGTCACTGGCGTGGCGCTCACACTGCGGGGTCATGACAGTGTGACCAGGAGCCCATTATCTGTCTTAAGATTTATTGGTTCTGCTCTATGCTACATCATTTATCTTCTAATGATAACAACACCAACAGGACCATACTATTTTTATTGTAATACCACAATAGTTAAAGAAAAGAAGGAAAAAAAGCCTTCCTAAAATCTGCGCTATATATGAGAGAAAATAAGTTTGTACAAGGAGTGCTAACCGTAATACATCAAAAGGGTTTAGTCAATAGTTCCTGTCTGTGGCTAGTAGGACACCTGCCCTCAAGGCTCAAAACCTGAACTTGTGTCAAAAAACTTGAGGTTTTGCACGTGACCACAAGTTATATGTATCTATAGATATATTTACACACAAAATGTCCTCTGTGTACACACTGGGCTTTATTGTGAGATTACTGAGTATGTCAGGATAGAACTGTTGTTACCAGCAGAAATGAGAGACGGCTGTGTAGTTTTGTGTTGGAAGTGCAAAAATATGGCTAGCAATTGCAATGAAAGTTGCGTGAAAGGATATCTGTTCATGGTAAGATAAGTTCTCTTGTTAGCTCTACGTAGTAGTGCTCTGAATGAGTACGTTTACAAGCTGCATTGAGACTTTCTGTGAAAAAATGAATTCAAAACCGTGTCTGGTTTCAGACGTAATTTTGGCTTCATACCCGTTAGCTTAGCTCACAGGTGCCTCTCACAGCAGTTTGGCTTGAAGTGGTCCTCGCATATCACCGAATTTTGTCCGAACTGAAACGTTTTAAGTTTGTATCCTGTACCGATATTATGGAGCCAACGTCTGGCTATTGGCAAACTCTAACTTGGTGTCGTTATTTGACTTAGAAATGCAAAATAAATGTTTCTGCAGGTGTTTTTTCTTGTTATAACAACCATTGGCTTTAGACTCTGCCATTGTTCAGAAACATTAGATCAACAGAACACAGCTAACAGGAATCAACAAAAGTGCGTAATATCCTGTTCAAAATGCCGACTCTCCATAGTTTATGCTCGTAGGTATAAAATAGTTCTAAAAAGTAATTGTAATGTGTTTAAGGTGTACATACCATTAAACACATTTTTTGTGTCACGTCTATAGACACGCCCACTCATGAATATGCGTAAGCAGGCCGCAAATCAACCTGTTTGTGTAGAGTTGCTCAGAAAGTGACTTTTCAGAGGCTAAAACTCTGTAAAACAGGTGAGTTTGGGAAAATAAACCTCAAATACTACGTTTTTGGCGTTCTATGAACAAATGGAGATGGGTGAAAAATAGCATAACATGGGACCTTTTCTAATGGATCTCTCATCACAATTGTAGTTTTCCAACCAATAAGTTTTTTTTTTCTTTTTGTTATTATATCTCCAAACATTTTCAATGAATTTCCTGTTTCATTATGTAGCCCATGTTTTTCATTTTGGGCCTTTTGCTTCATTGTTGACCTTGGTGTATAGTTAAGGTATTGTGATATCTAAGGGACATGTAAGAAAAAGAAATCCATCCAGTAAAGCAAAGGTTTTGATTGTGTCCCCTTTGTTTGTTACATTGCACGTGTTTGTCGTTGTCTTTCAGATGTTGGGACCAAACCAACGTATGGATGTCAGGTTACCATCCAGTCTGAGCAGGAGAAGCACATGATGAAGCTGTATAGGCGGGAGGAGAAAAGAGAACGAAAGAAAGGGAAAGGAACAGATGATGCTGACTCATTTGAGCTCCCCCTGACCTTTGACCCCAGAGAGATGAGAGCCCAGCGGTATGTCCTAAGTCCTTCTTTTCTTCTTTCTTCTGTGCCTTTGTTCTTTGTCCGTCTGATTCCTGCTTACCCGCAGAAATCCACAACCAAACAGACAAACTTCTGAACATTTTATGACTCGGACGCTGTCTGAAGAAAATAAATTACTTACCAGATTGTTGAAACTTTTCTTCTTTGAAGTTTAATTTCAGAGGGCAAAAAAATCAGCGATCTGTTTAATTAAATACTTTGCGTGACCAAATCTATTGTAGTGTGAAAGAAGAGATTAGTGACGAGGTAAGTCACTTTAAGACGGAACCTAATGCTGCACATCTTTGCCTTTCATTGGAATCATCCATCAACAGGACTATTCCATTTTACCACAGAGGGTGAAATGAAAATGAAGAATGATGTTTGTCTCCAACAGTTATCGCATTCATTTGTGCTCTGCCACTAAGAGGAAACTGGCATTTGAATCTTTTATTCCTGGTAAATGCCTCCCTGTGTTCTTTCACAAATTAATATTGTGCTCCTTAATGTGTTTTTGCAGAGAGCAGGCTCTGCTGAATGCTCGACGGGAACCCATACTAGCTAGAGAACGAGTGTACGAGCGTATTCGCTATCCAAATGTCTATGACTGCTATGCAGAAGCCACCAAGACCCCTGCATTTGTCGGAGGAGCCAGGGTAAGACTTACACAATGATTTTTTAAATTCTTTTAAGTTTGATTCTTACGTTAAACTTTAAAAAGTGCTCATAAATCATCGGCCAGTTGTTTTTTATTAGTGTTGTGTTTGTTGTGTTTCCCAGTTTGTTGTGTTTTCTGTTTGATAACTTTTTCTGCAACATTTATTATTTCTAAAATAAGCGCTCTAGAATCATCAATAGCTATTAAATAACACCAAATATTTCAATGAAATATGTCACAACTGAAATCGCACTTTGTCTCCAGTAAGCGTGCATAGAAGAATACTGCAATAGGAAATCACCAAAGTCCCAATAACACATATTCATAACCTTTTGTTGTCTTTTTCTGTCCTTTTCTAAAGTTTTCTGTATTTTTTAGGAGTCATTTTGTGGATTTTTCTGGCCATTTTGTATATTCAGTTGTCTTTTTGTGTTTTCTGTATTCTTGTGTATGTTTTTTGGAATTATTTTTGTCTATTTCTTGCAATTTTCTGTTTTCTTTTTTTTTTTTGTCTTTTTCTGTCTTTTCCTATAGTTTTTTGTTTTTGTGATTAATTTTGTGGATTTTAGTTGTCATTCTATGGATTTCTGTTGTCTTCTTGTGCTGTTTATATAGTTTTGTATGTTTTTTGTAATGATTTCATCTATTTAAAGAGTTATTTTGTGTGTTTTTGTGGTCCTTTTCTGTATTTTTCTCTAGTTTTGAATGTTCTATGGAGATTTTTTGTGTACTTTTGTGTTTTCTATAGTTTTGTATGATGTTTTTTTTTTTTTTGGAATAACTTTTTTTATCGTCGTGTATTTCGTTGGACTTGTATTTTTTGTTATTGATTAAGTGGTAATAATGTTAATCAATGAATCAATTGTTTTCCAATAAAAGTCACTACAGTTGTAGATGTTGGAGCATTTTGAAGACTGTTTTGTGGGCTTTTTCAGATGCTGCTTCCAGAGGGAATCCACAGAGAAGACACTAAGATGTATGAGGAGGTGGAGATCCCCCCCAACGAGCCAATGCCCATTGGATTGGAGGAGAAGCCCATTTACATTTCAGAGCTGGATGAGGTTAGTGCAACATGTAGAGTAGCAGTGATTAGGTTCTTCATGTTTCTGCTTACATCTGCATATCATAGCCACTATGATGCCTGATAGAAGCTTCCAGGGCCCTATAAAATCCATTTCATTTTTTTTCAGAGAATATTAGTTTTTAACTCCTGTGAGGAATCAAAATAAATACTAATAAAAAAAAAAGTAGACCAGAATTAAACAAAAATGTATGTATAATCTACAATTAAAAGGTAGCTATAAGTTGTACTCACATGGATTATTCTGACTGCTCCTTTTTATTTATTTATGATGTATGAGAGCAGCATTAATGTCACCCAGTTTACCCTCAAGGATCAATGATTTACTGAATCTGAGCAAGTTTTGATGAACTTAAATTAATGTAATTTAAATGATCCTGATGACATCATTCCAGACCGTAATGATTCAACAAATGGACACAAGGATGCATCATTTATTTCACCACTAGGGGCCAGAATATTTTTCAGTATCAGAAGCATTATTAACCTACAATGTTTAAGACTCTACACATTAAAGTAAAGCGGGAACTGGTTGGCTCGTTTTTTGGCAGTTTAGATGGTGTTTTGGGTAGTTTAGACCAGTGTTTCTCAAATGGGGGTACGTGTACCCCTAGAGTTACGTGATGACACTACAGGGGGAGGGAGAGAGAGAGAGAGAGAAATGAACAAATAAAGTGTCAGTCTTGGTCCTGCCCAAGGTGTGAGAAGACCAGAAATGATAAAAAAGTATAAAAAGAAATCTATTCAGGAGCCACTCTTTTTTTAATTAAAGCAACACATAATCTTAAACAGTTGTATTTCTATATTTTCACTTTGTGAAATATAAATGTAGTAATATATATATATATATATATATATATATATATATATATATATATATATATATATATATATATCTGAGCTCAAACATGATGAAAAAAAAAAAAAAAAAAAACAAATTCTAGAAAATAAATGTCTTTGGGTTGCCAGAAATTCCTGATATCGAAATGGGGTCACGATCCAAAAAAGGTTGTGAACCACTGCAAAAAATACTGTTTCTTTCCATGTATTTACAAAATGAGATTCATTAAAATATGTGTTATCACTATAGTTTTTATTAAATAGTAAATAGTTTTCTAAGCAAAACATTGCAGTGGGACAAAGGGGGGCACTTGGGCCAAAAAGGTTTGAGAAACACTAGTTTAGACGGTGTTTGAAGCAGCCAGGGTGGGAGGGGGGCGGATACTGCACCCAATAAACGATACCCGGAAACATTTCCCCATTAAAAAAAAACAAAAAAAAAACAGTTTTTGCCTCACAGTGACGACATTTCATCCACATTCTGTCAATTTCCACGTTCAACATTGGATTCCGTTTTCATTGGTTGATTTTGTGATTCGGTCACAATTCTGTTAACGTGGAAATCATAGAGTCCTAGGAGAGAACGGTCATTGGCTGCTAGTTGGATGGGACGTTTCTGGGCGTCCTTCATGATCATGACTGTCCTTCCTTGGGTCAGTCATTCTAGGTTCCCATTCCTCAGCAGTTGGTTGGTCTGTGCTGCTAGACCTTCACAGAGTCCAGTTAACATCATGTATGTGTAGATCATATCAAGGCCCGGTGTGGTCCAGCTCTTCATCTTTGACCTCTTTTTTTTTACCATTGAAATGGTTACTGCTTCCTGTTCAGGGATGCTCCTGTGGTCAACTATCCTTTTTTTTTCGTTGATTGTTTTTAAACAAAAAGATAATAATTCACTCAGTAATGGTTGGGTTTAGAAATGCAACAAATGACCCCACTTCTCATAAAATGTACGCAAGCATAAGCAAAACTACCAATAGAGAAATTAACTCATAAAAGCAACTCAACCACAGCAATGGGAGCACCTGCAATCCACCACCCCCATTTCTGACCCTAAAACATACGTCGTACCCTGGTCGTGTACAGCTTTCATGGAAGTATAAACAAACAGGTCTTAGTGGATCTTAGTGGCAGATCATTTCCCTGATCTGCCACTAAATCCTAGTTTTGATGCTAACCTTCCTCACAAAGTGGAGAGCACCCTGTTTCTTCTCCTGGGGCCTCATTTATCAATCTATGCATAAAAAGGTTCTACATTTATGTGTAGGACTGGAATTTAGAATGTGCTTGAATACAGAACAATCAATATTTATCAAACATGTGTACATCAGTTGCCCTGCGATGGAGTGGTGCCCTGTCCAGGGTGTACCCCCACCTAACGCCCAATGAGAGCTGGAGATAGGCACCAGCAGACCCCCGCAACCCTGAAAAAAATAGGAGCAATCAGGTCAGAAAATGGATAGATGGGTGTACTGCAGTTGTACGCACAGCAATGTTGATAAATCAACCAAGGCTGCAGCTATTGATTCTTTTTGGAATCCATTAATCTAGCATTTTATCGATCAATTAATCGTCTTTATTTTTTTTTTTTTGCGTTTTTTAACCAGTTAAAACAAATAATGCATAACGAAAATGACCTGGCTGTAAAATGATCAAGCATTTGGCTTTTATTTCTAAGGAAAAACCACATTTGACTCCAAAACTAAACCTATTTATTGCAATTTAACCATGTAGTGTTAATAAGTGCCAGAGCCAACAATTAAATAACAATACAGTTAAGTCAACTAACAAACTACTAACAAATAATATATAATTTCTGGGGTGAGCCGATTTGCTATAGTAACCCAGAAACCTGTGTGTGTAGGTGTTTGACAAACACTGAAATTATGTTTATCTTTGGCTTAATTAATTATTTCTATTCTATATCAAAATATTGTGCTGCTGACATTATTAGAATTGTCACAGTGATGATCAGAGACAGTGTTTAAAATCCACAACACTTCAGAGCACCGGCACTGAGGCGTACCACCATATTTAATGCTACAATTTCTCAAATATGAAGCTTTTAAGGCCTTAAATTTGTCTCCATCAAATTTAATACTTTACCTTTTTAAGGATTTAAAGACCGTCTACCCTGGTTCATGTGTACACGTGTGCCGTGCGTGCTTCCGATCACACGCTTACGTCTCCACCGCTGGGTGTAGCCGCTGGGTGTAGCCACTGTAGCAATCCGAAGTTAGAGTTGCCGCATCTACCAGACTATAACTGTTTGATTTACCTAATTGTAAGATTGCCGGGCCGTCATGTACTATTTTAGAGTAATTACGCTGCAGGTTTACTGAGAAATTATTAGAACCGACTGAGTTATCTGTTGTTTTATATCCTTTGCTATTGCTAACCTCTGCAGCCGACAGGCACGCAGCCAAATACACATGCATATGTTAATTTATCGAGGCTGGAAAACTTCCGTTTTTATTTTCATTTATCATCTAGTTTATTTATTTATTGATTTATCAGCCCAGGCCGATAAAGCATGTGGATGCTTTCGGTTCAGATGCTAAATCATTAAAGTCGTACTGCTGTGGTATGCCCGGTATTGTTTGCAGTGAAAACATGATTGCACAAAAAAACATGATCTATCATCCACTTAGTTTCACATCTCTTGGTTTCTTTGTTATTCTTATTTATCCAGGAACATCTAGGTTTTAATATTTGTGGTGTACAATTTCATAATTGTAATTAATTGTAATTAATTATTAATTACAAGCGTGAATGGGCCTTTAGCACAACCAAAGACATAAATGAAAAAAGGATCAACTGACAAACATCTGAAACACTCGACAATGAGTCACTGGTCCTGATGGCTACATGTGCTAACATAGACTTCAAAATGTCGAATCTGAAATGTGTCACTTTTTAAAGATGCTATACAGACAGACTTACCTATAATCTCTGATTCTTTGTCTTGTTTGAATGGCAGCAGAATCTGTTGCATTTCCTGGTGCCCCTTTATTCACCATAATGCAGACATAGGCAACTAGCAGCCCGGGTGCCACATGCGGCCCTCGGTTTAATTTTTTGCAGTCCCCAAAACAAATCCCCAAAAATTGTTATTCAAAAAGTTGGAAGGAATATGAAGCCCAACACAATACACAAAGTACACAAAAACACACAAAAAAAACCTCATAAAACATCAAATGACAACAAAGACAGACACAACCACACACCACTTAAACAAACAAAATGACTCCAAAAACACACAAAACCATAACATATTACAGAATAGCTTCAAATACTAACAAACTAACAAACAAAGTTACACAAAATAACACGAAAATACAGAAAACAACAGCAATAATACAGAAAGTGACCCCAAAAAACGCACAAATTGGCAACAAAAATACACAAAATGACTACTTGATAATCACATGTTTGTGGCCCCCGCTGTGATAAATTTGCCCACCCCTGCCATATTGCTCCTGTGCAGCTCAGCTAACGGACTGACCTCTCTGTCACCTTTATCTTGGCCTCTAACGGTCTCTACCATGGAAGGTACTGGGCCCAGTTGTTCAAAAGTAATCAGCTCAGATTCTGGATAACGGATTGGATCAAATCGTGAAAATGATTACATAATAGGATTAGATCACGTAATCTAATCTTGGTTTTGATCCGGATCAAACCTTTAGTTTGGGTTTGTCAGAATAATTTAGTATGATTGAGATCACTTTGATCCAAAATATCTGGATTAAACTGATCCATTGAGAAGGGCAGAGTCGGTGTTAATTTCAGGCCCAAAATGTAATGAATCTTTAAAAGTGTATCAAATAATACAATATTTGGATCATGCAGTATAGCTTACAAGATATCAAATTTGTTCATAAGGTTTTATTTGATTTGTTCATTCATCAGACTGCAGTGATTAGGTAGGCTATAACAGTATAGGTCTACAGCAGTTGAAAGAGTGTGGCTTCATAAAATAATTCCCCAAACAGCTGTCAATATTGACCATAAATGATACATTTAATTCTGTCACTAATTAATTTTCAGTATATTTATCACAATCAAAAATACTGTTTTGTTTTTATATTATTTTTAGTGCTACATACATTAATAAAACAGGATAATAAAGTATGGGCAATGGCATCATTAGTTTTTGAAATCCAAAACAAATCCAAATCAGAAATAGTGACTAACTACTGCGTCCCTTGTTGCACATCCTGTTTGCTGGTTCTGGTTCTGGTTCTGGTTGTGGCAGAATGCAGGAGGTGGGTCAGGGTCTCCAAAGCTTTTAAGCGCCCTTCATCAAACAAAGGATGAGCTCTGGTTATCCAGATTTGGTGATCCCGAAAAGTTGCTATGCTAACATGATACACAAAATAACTCCCAAAAGACAAATCAAAAGTAACATGCACAAAGTACACAAAAATACACAAAATAAAAGACAAAATGACAACAAAGACTGACACAAAAAACACTTAAAGGGGACGTATCATGCTAAATCCACTTTTTTAGCACTTAAATGCATTTTGTTGTATATTTAGAGTGTTTAGAAGTACAGAAAAAAATCAAATTAGTCTCTTCAGGTGCTCCGTAGATATCTTTATATTCTGTTTTGCTCATATTTTTCAATCTGTTTTGATTTTTCTATTCTCTATTACGTTTTTTGAACTATTACGTCACAGTATAGGGTTAGGGTTCGAGCAATCCGCCATTTTTATTTCTCGCTTTTATTTTGTAGTCCAAGCTCAAGGATGCCGAAGTTACGAGAAGATAAGTCAAAATGTTTGGTTGTTGGATGTAGTAACCCACACGCTTCATTACACCGTCTCCCAGCATCAGAACCTTTTCAAAGTGCCTGGTTGAGTTTTATTTTTCACGGAAATGTACCCACATCTGTGGGTAAGGTCATTTTTGTGTGCGCGAAGCACTTCAAGGATGACCGCTTCGCCAGTATAAAGAAGGATTTGCCGAAAGACTTTGTCTGATTGAGGGTTCAATTCCTTCTATCTTTGGAGACGACGAACAGAGCACTTCGGTAAACTGTAAATAACGCTAAAAAGTGTGATGATAAGACGTCCCTGTCATTGTTTTGTTAGCATTAGCAGTTGCTTAGCAGTTGCACCGTCTTCAGACTTCATATGTTAGCGCTGTGTGCTCATTTTAGATCCTTGATGATATGGCCTACGTGATTTAATTTAAGTCTAAAGTTTTCATTAGTCATTTCATTTTGCCGTTTTTGTCTCCGAAAAGACTCTATTAAAATGCATTTTGTGACGTTAGCTTGGCGCTAGCGTTAGCTCGGTGCTTGTGTTAGCTCACTTGTTAGGGTTCTACAGGTTCATCATCTTCATTTTCATCTCGCTCCGCTGGGTCCGACTCTGGCTCGAACATGTAAGGCTGGATGGACAAGTCTTCCTTTGTTGACATTTTGTAAATAACCTCTGAATAAAAAGTTTATGCACCGCGACATAGCTGTATCTCTTCTATCAAACTACAAAAATGGCCGAGCAGGGTGGAGTTGAACCGAGTGTCACCTCTGCAACCTGGAGAGGGGGCGGGGTATGAAGCGTCTCATTTGCATTTAAAGAGACCGCACCAAAACGAGTTGCTCTCAGAAGCACATCAGAAAAGGGGTTGAAAAGGGGCCTGTGGAGCTATAATAATGAGGAATTCAGACCCAAGCATTGCAGTTCCGCTACGATATGTCTCACATAATAACTTTAAAGACAAAAAAACTGTCAACAAAATGACAGGAAAACACAAAAAACAACACCCAAAATACAGAGTGACCCCTCCTCCAAAAAAAACTATAAACAAAAAGAAAGTGACCCCAAAAACGCACAGAAAAATATACACAATTACAACAAGAACACACAAAGTGACTAAAAACTGACAAAACAACTATACCACAGACAATATTAATGCTCAGGTCAATCATTATTCTAATGCTGACATTAATGTTGATGATGTGGCCTATGGATCAGATACAATCACATTTTTGTGGCCCCCGCTTTGATAGTGTTGCCCATCCTGTTCTAGAAGATCTTCTGAAGGTCCAACCCTTCTCAGGTCAGCAGCTCTTTCATTGAGGCTGTTTGACACCCAGTGGAGATGGATCACATTCTCTGCTGACCTGAGGGGTATTTCACCAAACCCAGCTAAGGGTTAAGTCCAGATTTAACCATAAAGTCTGGCTCTGTTAAGCTAGGTTCTAACTGGAACGGCCGTTTCACCAACAAGAAAACACCTTAGTTACCATAGTAACACAGTCTGTGGGTCAAACCTGCTCCCTACCAGGTTTAAGCTGCAGAGACACTCTCATGAAGCCATGTCATCATTTTTAAAAGAAGTGATAAATTGATGCTTTAAAACACAAAGATCTACAAAAGGAAAAAGGAGTCAAAAAGACATCTGTTATACTTCTATTTTTTTAAATACCACTTGAATACAGTATTTTAGAATAAAATTAAACAGAATCTCATGGTAAATGATTCAATATGATTTTAAATCGATACAAATGATGATAAAATCATGATCTTATTACGTGTTTAATGTGTTCCATATTTTTTAATGAGATGATCACAGTCTCCATGTGTTTAAACCATCAGTAATAATATGATTGGCTCAGCTGGGGAACTCCAAGCTGAGGTAAGTTTGATGGTTCGGTTAAAGCCAGCATGGTCAAGGATGGCTAGGTAAACCAGGTTTAAACTGTAAACCTGCCTCTATTTAGAATGCTTTGATGAAATACCCCCCTGTAGTCTTCGCTCCATCACGCCCTAGCATTGTTGTTGTATTTCATTGATCTCTCGGTGTAATGGCAGGTAGTGGCTACAGATGTTAGAGCACTGTGCTACCAGATATGCTTTTGTTCATCCCATTTGTGGGTTTCGAAGTTTCAGTGAGTCCTAAATTCTCTGCATATATCCCCTCTCTGGGTTCAATCATGTGTATTGTAGATAGATAGATTGCAAACCATGCACCTTGGTTACTCTTGATGAGATGTACTCAAACCAGTCTGTGTTGACATTTTTATCGAGAGAAAAACAAACAAGACAATGCTGTTGGATTCATAATTTGGAAAAAAAAAATTAAAGTTAACTCATATTTTCTTTCTTCACAGGCTTGTATTTTATTTAAAACTATTTCACTATTCATTCATTTGTTTCTTGATGATCCAGTCTGTTGCCACAGGTTTTAATTAAATACATTTTTATTGAAGTTTACTGCTGTTCAAGTAAGTCCGTAAGTACAATTTCAGCCTCTGAGTCACATGCCATTTTTTTTTAATTTGAGTTGCTGCAGGAAGGATATTGATATGCTAATTTGTAGCTTAAAAAACAAGCAGGAGCTTTTTGTTCAAATGAAATAACAGTCAGCATAATAATTGGAAGGTGGTCCATCAGAGTGACTCATATTCAATATTTAAATAGTAAAACTTAAGCCATCAACATAGATCCATCCTTTCTTAAAAGACAAGTTTTCAGTTTTGTTACAAACAGATCATTTTAATGAGAGGTTTGGAACTTCTTTCATTTATTTTCACTAATTAAAATGATAGGTGCATTCACTAAACCTGGACATGATATTCAATCCTTTGCCTTTTTGTAGGTATACAGTATTTTTTAAGAAAAAAACAGGACCAATGATTCTAAGTAGCTTGAACTGCTGCAGTGACGTAGACAAAAATATGAGTTTGTAGGGTGGGTTGCAGTCTGTTTAAGGACAATCAGACTCATGCAAAAGAGACAAATAACAAAATGACACAAAGGTTTAAAGTTTCAGCCAAATTTCCAAGGTTCATTGAAAGAAGCACTGATTAATTAAAACATTAATAATTAGAATAAAAAAGGCTGCAGGTGCTGGCCAAAAGAAACACAAGAGGGGTGATGAACATGGCTAACCACACAATGAGCCATGAGACAAGTCACCACCTTAACTAAAGCTATCCAACCAAAACAAACTCATTATTTAACCAAGAAAGAAAACACCTGAAAACAGAACTTCTTGTGGGCGCCACTCTCGCCCCTCATGCAGCCTGCCGGGAGGGAGGGTGGACGGAGTGCCAATGAAGGTGTTGAAATATAATCAGTTTGCTTTATTCTGATTCAGTCAAATGACGTGTGACAACCTTGGGTAGATCTGGTTCAGGAAACAAAGTTCCAGGTGGTGGTGGGGGGTAGAAGGACGAGAGGGGACGGAGCATCATTTCTACGCAAACATCTTGGTGAATAGATGAGACTTTGAATGGCTGGCTGTGGGGAGCCAATGATGATAAACGACTTGTTTTTGGTTCGGCCTAGTACTATTTCGGTAGCTTTGAGTCCTGGTCTCCAGCAGTAATCCAATAAGGTGGCCTTAAGTTGCAAGCCGGGCATTTACCTTCTCCAAGTTGGATTCAATTCCGCATAAATGTTCCAAAGTAGCCGCCTGCTCACTTTTGAGTTTGTTCGTCACATGAGTCTGAGTGTTAAGAGCCCTGCTCCATCCATCAGAAATGACTGGCAGCCTTCCCAAAATAGCTGCCAACGTAAAAAGGACTTTGCAATAGGTCAGAAAGCTGCCAGCTCCAATCAGCAGTATGTCTGCTATCATAATTCCAATCATGTAGATGTCTTTCATGTCAACGGAAAGAATGGACAGACACACGACCTTCCACTTATTCCAGGAGTCAAGCACGTATCTAGTCGCAAATGTACCATCCGGAGAGGCGGGCTAAGCTCCATTATTTTGGTTTTTGGATAGAGATGTAGAGAGAGGCTCCTATTAGATTCACAAGGCAAAATGAGCAGCAGCAAGGGCAGATAAAGGTGAGAGAGGAAGCTGAGAAAAAATATGACCGCCTTTGTCGAGTGCAGGAAGACAAGATAAATGCAATCCTTTCATTTAGTGATGACATCCTTTAGGAAATGAATAGATTTACATCTGGTGGACTGATCTACAGTCAGCTGATTCTCAAGGGGATGTTTAATTTTTTGCTTGAAGACAGTCCCAGGACCATTTTACATTCCGCTCGCAGTGCATCATGGGGCAGTTGAGTATGACTAGTGTGCCCACCGTGCGCACTTAAAACATTTTTCCCATATAGTATACATCCGGGTATTTCTCACGTACTCAATCTTTTCATACAATCTAATGTGAAAGCACTACATACTCATTTTGATGTCAGACTTAGTATGAGTAGTACATTAGTATGACATTTACAACACGCCACAGTAGACAGCCATGTGTAACTGACAGAGTGTACTGGCAGGTTTCTGGTTTTAAACTCAATTAAATGTTAGGCACTCTAGCCCAAGCATGTCTGTGTTTTGAGATACATCTTTATGAAGAAGTAGAATGAGTTGCAGGTGTATTTGTCTGCCAGGGGATTGTGCCTGACATCTCTGATACGACCAGTATCCTGTTATCCTCTTTCAGAGAGGGCTGTAACGGCCACTGACTGATGTCCCTTCTTAATGGAAGTGCTGTAGCTCTCAGCTTTCTGTCAGCAGACACAATGATATGTCAGTGTGACTGACAGTCTGACTGACACACCAACACCCGTACACTGGCTCCTACACTTTCTCTCCTCAGTCTTTGGCAGGCCTCACCTGGCCTCCAGTGGGTAGTGTTAAAGGGCAGCAGGCTACAGAACCAGGACTGGTGTGTGTGTGCTGGCTCATCAGTCGCTAGAGATACATCAGTGTGTTTTAAAGGCTCTGCTGCCATCCTGTCTGCTGAAGTGGGCTTTGTAATCCATCATTACAACATCACTAGTGAAAATGCAGCAGAGCTAAAGGTCAGCTCCCCCTTTCCGACTCTGGCCTTTTGTTTATAAAGGCACTTTAGGATCTCGCCGTGAAGCTCTGAAGCATTTGTCACACTTCAGGAGACCAGTGTAACTGCTCACCTCTCTTAACCTTCCTGTCACTCATGCTAATGGACATCATAATAAAGAGGATACAGCTTTGGCTCAGCCATGTATGTGTGTGTGTGTGTGTGCATGCAAAGCAGTGTCTGTGAGGATAAGTTCCCACCGTGTGTCCTGTGCCATGACTCATTGATGAAGGGATGCTTTAATCACATCTCACTGTTGCTCCTGTTGTTTTCACAGTAGATGATACAGTCTGGGGTGTGAGTAGCTAAGGTGTGCAGCAGGTACGACCAAGTGTTTTTAACGCCTGTCCATTTCAATCTTCATCTGCTGCTGCGGCTGTTCCTTCACACAATTAAACTAAACCAAAACTTGCTGCTGTGTGCTAAGACCAGGGACGTGACTGATGACACGCACACACTTTAGCCCATTGCTCTGCGGGCTCCAGTAGCTCCGACTCCGCTCCACGCCCGATGAAAGCACCCAATGTGCGTCCAATGGTCTGTCCACATTGCATCTAAGGTGCATCTAAGTTCTGTCCAGTTGCGCTCAGATGCGCTCAGGTTGTGTCCAAGTACAAACGGGTTGTGTCCAAATGCATCTAAATGTGCTCAAATGCGTTCAAATGCGGTCAGCAAAGAGTTTTGCTCCGTGGCTCACCCCACTCCAATGTGCCACCATGCTTCCAAACCATCTGTATAAGTCACGTGTGCTTAATTGATAGTGCACACCCGGTGACACTTTCAGCATCATTAGACTAATCCTAACAAAAGAAAACATTGTTTGACACGATTCTGTTCTAATCCTTCTTAGGCATCAACAGTTTTGTACTTCTTTGTCACTTGCAGGGTTGGGGTCAATTATAATTGTAATTGTGTAATTGACAATCAAGTACAATTTTGATGTCATTATAATTGTAACTGTATTTGAAAAAACCTGTTGCTGTTTTAATCGTAATTTAATTGTACATTAGTTCAGATATTTCACATTATTATTGTAATTGGCATAACATTTCTATAAAAACTGTCAATTACAATTTAAAGAGTAACTAAACCCCTGTTTTCTGCTGACCTGCCACGAGGGGGGAAATTCAAAAATGCCTTGTTATGGGCTATGTCACTCACAAACAGTCCCTGCTCTACTCCCACCATGAGCTTCAGAACACCAGAGCCTCACACACACACACACACACACACACACACACATAAAGACACACACAGCAGCGAGAAGTACATGCACGGTCGCGCGCACACAGAGACAGACGGGGATGCACACACTGTGTCTCAACATACACACATAGCTTGATGAACCTTCTGATTAGACTAGAATCTGCTCTTCATGGAAGCACAGAATCAAAAAATGTCACCGCAAGAAAGCACGGAGCAGTGGAGTTCCTCATCAGAACTGTCAATCAATGCTCACTGAGGGCTGTGATTGGAGGAAACCCTCGTCCCTCCTCTCAGCTTTTATAGGAGGGGCCAACAGTGAAAGTTGATGACGCAGGGTAATCCAAATAATTCGTCTCAGCCAATAGCATTATTCAATTGTAATAGCCGACGTTCAACCCTTAGAGGCAGTCACGCTGACATTTTACAACTAAATACGCAAAATTAAAATACTTTTACTAAAATGTTAAAAGTTGGACAAGGATCAATAAACAGCACTACTTAATACCGAAATACTGAACATATGTATTTTGGGTGTAGCTACTCTTTAATCAAACGTAAACCTGGGGAACCATGTTATAGTTCTATAGCTTACACAAACAACGTTAACAATTATTAAAATTTGTTTTATATCAACTTTTCCCACTGCCTGTCAGTTCTCTTGAGGACAAAAAATAGCTCAGACGCCCACACCAAAAATATGAATACCAATATTTTCATGGATAAGGAGGCCTAACGAGGTAACCAGAAGATGAGAATCAAATTAGATCATAGATTATAAAAATGGTAAATGGACTTGATTTATATAGTGCTTTATAACCACATTGAAGCAGTCCCAAAGCGCTTTACATATCAGCTCATTCACCCAATCACTCTCACATTCACATACCAATGGGACAGGACTGCCATGCAAGGCGCTAGTTGACCACTGGGAGCAACTTAGGGTTCAGTGTCTTGCCCAAGGACACTTCGACACATAGTCAGGTACTGGGATCGAACCCCCAACCTCTCGATCAGTAGACGACCCTCTACCACCTGAGCCAAGATCGCCCATAATATAGATAACATTTTTTAGTGTATTTTACAGCTGATTTAAGACATGGGTCAAACTGACCTGTTATCATAAGAGATGCTAACAGAAAGCTAACACAGGAGGAGAGTTACATTTTCTGGACTTATTTATGAAAGGCTCAGTATTTGTTAATTAATTGTAATTGAACTTTATTAATTGAGAACGTAATTGTAATTTATTTCAGGGCGAAAATAGTAATTTTAATTATTATAAAAAATGTTGGTCAGCGTAATCATAATTGCATTGTATTTTAGCATGGATGAATGAAGATGTAATTGTAATTGACCCTAACCCTGGTCACTTTAGAGCCACCTCAAAGCTTTAGAACCACCTCATGTCCTAGAGTTGTGTATAAATTGTCTAAAACTGGATGCAGGACAGCTTTGAAAAGTCTGACACGTCCCCCAACCTGCTAATCGATAACACTGAGTGCCAATGCTTGAAAGTAAAACAAGGTTCTGTAAGCCTTTAATAAGCTGATAAACATTATAAGTTAGGAATTCATTAGGATGCTTTTTAACTAATGAATGAGGGCCTATGCATTCTGTGCTTAACTCATGGCTAAAAGCTTTCCTAATTTATCCAAATGCATCTGGTAATGAATGAGCAAAGCTGCACTGCTTCATAGTACTGGTGCAACAAAAAATAACACATACATGACTATATTTGATAGCTGATGCTACTTACATTTTGGTACTTGAAGCAGGGTGACCACTGTTGTTAAATGTGGACAGCAGCATTGGTACCACCGGCCCTGAACTTTAGACGGAAATGAAGGAAATTCTGCATGGTTACAAATGACTGGTTTCCATAGGATACAGCTGTGCATGGGTAGGACTGAGGATCATGGGAAGCTTTTCACTTTAGCAGCAGCAGGAGAGATTGTGTGGGTTGGTAGAAATAATAAATGACTATTCTCTCCTACATGTGGTAAGGCTCTATACCTGCTGCTTGACACAAAAAGATTGGCAATTATGGCTGCTTTACAGTCAGACACCTTTAAAAAGTCTAATTAAATACAAAGTTAGAGTACTGTGTAATCATGTAGTTGTCTATGTGCAGGGCCAAAATTGTTCAGAGATAATTATTATTCTCCTAATTGTTCAATTATGCATTGTGTGTATGTAAAGCATCGCTTGCCTTCACAGGGTTATGTTCTCATATCACTGTGTAAGTGCAAAGAAGGTTTAGGGACATAATGTAACAAATGGTGGAGTACAAGTGGATACATTTCACCAAAGTGGACATGTTATTTTCTTTTTTTTTTTGACTGAGACTGGTCCAAAAAAAGAAAATAAAGAAGAAAAATAAGAGGTTCATGTCTGCTTCTGAGACTTTTATTGTTCTTCAAAGGTCCTGCATGGATTTTGCTGACATCATAGTTTTTGCTGCATAAAATGTTTTCACTGGATTGAAGAGCATGCCAAAGATGTGCCAATAAGTGAAGGTCCATTCATTCTCTTTGCATCCACACTCATATTCTCGGATATATAGATGGATAGATTATTGAGGTGCAGCCTATCCTGGCCAGTGTTGCAGGATAGGTATTTAAACGTCATCATAACTAGGGGTGGAACCATTAATTTTAGCAATTTGTTTTTGCCATTTCAATTGAAGGATGATTATGGTTAATTTAGAACAATTGGATCCGAAATGTTTAAGAAACTTGAAATTGAGTCAGTAACTTTTTAACCAAAATAATAATTCAAATATAGCCGCAAGCAGCGATAAACGGCCCTCACCTTTGCCGTGCAGTTTTGCTGCGCTGCCTTCGTCGTAGCGCCTTTACCGTGCCACTTTCACCTTGCCGTTTTGCCGCGCCGCCTATGCTGCGCTGCCTTTACCGCACTGCTGCGCCGCGTTCGCTGTGCCGCCTTCATTGCGGTGCCTCAAGTTCATACAAAGACATAATATAACAGTAAATTTTATGATATCAATGCATTATTATTGATTTGTTTAGACAGAAATGTACTGTTGAGATGTAAACTTAGACATTGTTATGATTTTTGTTGTTGTACTAACACATTCAAGAACAATGCTGGAGTTGTAGTAGTAGTAGTAGTAGTAGTAGTAGTAGTAGTACCAATACTAGCTCCAGGAGGAGTGTGTTAAAATCTCGATACAAAATAACACGATAAAAAAAAGCATGCGTCTCATTGACTTTTTTGATTGAGAGGCCAAAACAAAAGTTTGTGTCCCACTTCTCTTGATGATCTCCAACTTTGAGCCCTGTCAGTGAAACGCCCTAAGAAGAAGTGTGGTAAAATAGGACATTTGTCCCATATTAAATTATCTTCACTCTGTAGGGGGCGCTAACGCACCAGTGTTAGTTTGTCCACATTGAACTGGTTTAGGGCTGGGACTGATTTACATTTGATGGGAATGGGAGTTTGTATGTGCAAATGAGAGCATTTTCCAAAAAAATTATATTTTGTCATTTTTGGCCAAAATTCACGGCTTTGTCCTGCAAACACCATAAAAGTTATCAAAAATCCATGGATAGCTTTCAGTGTCCCACTGCTCTAGATGATCTCCAGCGATTTTGAACCCCATCAGTCTTGTCTTGTCATGGACTACTTCTGTGGCCACTAGGAGAGCAAGAGGCCCTTCGCCAGCTCGTGGCGCTTGGGCCTAACCAGTGTGACTGAAATAAATACCTGAATACTAGGGGTGTAACGATTCACTCAACTCCCGATACGATTTGATTCACGATACAATTTTCTCACGATTTATTTTACAAAATGGGAATGTTGTCAAATGACTGAAAAATATTCCTTTATTTTTTGGGGGAAAATACTATACTATTTTCTTTTTATTTGTCATTGTCAAAAGAATCCCTTGATAAACTATTCAAAATGATGCAATTTAACTAAAAATAAATCTTGAATGAAATAAATAAAGGAATAATACAAATGAAGAAGAAACCTATTAATTTAAATTCTGGTTCTATAGTAAACAATTCAAAACTGCATAATAGTTCTTTTTCTTTTTAAAAGTGCAACTGAAAATGTATTTTGTGCCTTAACAATTTGACTTTTTAAAAAACAAAACAAAAAAAAAACAGTCATTTCACTGTATTTACATGAGATATTTGTTTAGACCAGCAGGGGGCGCTGGTAACCCAGTGGTCGGTTGGCATGCAGTTATTCCACCAGTGAAGAAGAGAAGCTATGCTAGCAGACAGAGCTAATAGAAAAACGTGACTTTTACAGATATTCACGTAATATTACAGATATTCTTTCGGTGCTAAAGGAGTAAAGAATCATTTGTGAGCATGTTTAACAGTAAATGGCGGCCAGAAAGAAAATAGTAGCAGATTCCGCCCGTCACGTCTGCTTCTGGAAGGATTAATATATAGCGCCCTCTGGTGTTTAAAAAAAGTACTGCGATTCAATTTTCAGAGCATCGATGTGAACCGTGGTACCTATGAATCGATTTTTAACTGCCTTACGATTAATCGTTACATCCCTACTGAATACTGCACAGTACCGGTGAGGTTTCATAGATTCTGGATATTTCTTGTAAGGGAATTATCTATAAATTAATTATGGCCATAAACAAACAAGTAAACAATATTTAATGGCAAATGTTAATGTTAACTTTTCTGCTTTCATTTTTAATACATAGGATACATTAGGTTTACCTGACTCTTCTCCCTGTTTTTTCAACATGAAAATAATACAATATTAACATAAAAAATGTATAAGTTTGTAAGTTTGTTTGAAAGTTGCTATATGTCAAAGAATTCAGATTTTTTAGATGTGTCGTTGTGAGGTCCCTCATTAAATTTGAGTTGCTTACAACGGATGTCGACAAAGTCTTCTCTCCTGTATATAATGTACACTTCACATGTACGTTCTTGTTTTTGACCACAATTAATT
Source organism: Gouania willdenowi (assembly GCF_900634775.1). Taxonomy (NCBI): domain Eukaryota; kingdom Metazoa; phylum Chordata; class Actinopteri; order Blenniiformes; family Gobiesocidae; genus Gouania; species Gouania willdenowi. The sequence goes on from NC_041059.1 coordinate 36,921,258, forward strand.
TAAAGTAGTGTTTGTATCGTCACCTTAAAAATGTCAACTTTTCATCAGACTGCTCCACGCACACCATCACTGCTGCTTCATCTAATCTGCTGTGTGTGTGTGTGTGTGTGTGTGTGTGTGTGTGTGTGTGTGTGTGTGTGTGTGTGTGTGTGTGTGTGTGTGTGTGTGTGTGTGTGTGTGTGTGTGTGTAGTGTGCGTAAAAACACTGGCTCTGATTGGCTACCATGAAACATGACGCCGCCTTAGCCAATCATAATTGCTCACCTTGTTTCTAAACCACCTCCTCACTACAGCTGAGTAAGAAGCCAGTTTATTTAATCAATGCTCGTAACGCACCACATTTAGCGTTCAGTAACGATCACGGCGTTGTAACGGCATAAAAAGTAGTTAGTTAGATTACCCCGTTACTGAAAAACAATTTTAAACGCTGTTATTCCAAACACTGCCGGCTTCTTCGTTTTGTTTGTTGTCTGCTGGCACGTAATGTCACAGACAGTAGACACAGACATTTGTAACATCTTTAATATTAAAAGCACATATATAAAGTCTGCTATGCTTAAATCCAATGCGTTATTTCAGAATCAGAATCAGAATCATAAGAGCTTTGTTGACCAGGTACAGTTTAGAACAATACGAGGAATTTGACTTGGTAGTTGCAGTGAAAGAAGACACATCAACACACCGGAGCAGCCATTTGCGGCGCCCACATATTTAGGTGAAAAAGAGATCAACAACAGGAGGAGAGGAGGAGTGAGGGGAAAAAAAAAACTGCCAGTTTGAAACTGATTTCCCTAAACAGAGAAAGCAGTGTGAAACCAGGAAAAAAAAAAAAAACGCCTCCGCAAACATAAATGTAAGCATGACACAGTCAAACAACTCGAGACAAGGCATGTAGGAAGGGTTGGGTGGGAGGTTGGCTGGGGGAGGGGGTCAGGTGGGAAGAACAGCAGGATTTCAGCCGTTTGGGGACATGGGCATGCTGCCAATGGGCGCTGCAACCACGCCTCCATGCAGCTGCGGATGGGAGGTGGGGAAAGATGGCCAACGAGGCATTTGAAGTTGAAGTCCTGTAGCTGCGTTACTGACAACCAGATGACGTGTGGAAAAGTTCAGCATCAACAGTTCCAGGTGGGAATGTAGGGAAGGAGTGGGGGTAAGAGCCGCCGTCTGCAGAAACTTCCTGGTGATAAGAGTTGAGACAACCTTGGCTGGCTGGGGAGCCGAAAGGGAGATAAGCAATGTGATTTGATACAGGCTATGTCAATTTTCAATAGCCTTCTGTCCTGGGTCTCTCTGCTGTAATCTAATGAGTGGCCTAGTTTCCACTTCCAAGCCGGGTCTCCAACTTCTCCCAGTTGTTATCCATAACGCGTAGACGATCCAAAAGCAGCTTGCTTTTGATATCGATCAACACATGAGTCTGAGTGTTCAGTGCCCTGCTACATCCTTCAGAAATCACTGGCAGCTTTTCCAAAACAGTCGCCAGCGTAGTACGGACTTTTCGATAGATTAGGAAGCCACCAGCTCCGATCAGCAGCATGCCTACTATCATTATTCCAATCATGTAGATGTCCTCCACGTCTTCCACGGAAAGGATGGACAGACACACAACTCGCCACTTGTTCCAAGGGTCAAATGCGTATCCAGCCGCAAACGTCCCGCTTGGACATGCGGGTTCACCACCCCCGGTTCTTTTCGTCGAAAAAATCTGATCGATAGCACTGAGGGACCAACTAATTAATTCCATTATTCCGGTTTTGGATGAGTTACAAAGAGAGGCTCTTGTTAGGCTCACAAGACCAGACAAAGCAGCAGCTGGGAGAGAGATAAGAATGGAAGGGAGGGAGAAACAGAGAGTGCGACTGTCCTCGTCGAGAGAAGCAAGAAGATCGATACAATCGTTTAATTACCTTTTAAAACTATTTTTGATCGAATAATGTCATCCGGAAGGCAAACTTGCCGAGCACAGATCGTAGGAATATGAATCGATTCATCAAGCTAAAAATGAATTGTTGCACCCTTAATGATAACTTAAAGAATATTACCTTTGATTTTTATCCACCACTGATATTTGAACATCCAGATCTTTACATTGAAAGTTTCTTGTTATAGTGGTGTTGACAGTTGTCATTCCATATTATGAAGCCTTTGCTGATTTTACAGGACATTATGAGAGTCTTATGACTGCTTTATGGCTTGGCCGTCCTTTTCTGCAAATGGTTAAAATACCTAGGCCTGCAAAAGATGTGGCAGATACGAGCTGCCTTTTATGCATAATTTAAACATTATGATTGCATTTGATGTGCTTGTACCTCAGCACACACTGTGCTTTATGTTAGCTCTGCTGACCAGGAGTTTAGCAGGTGGTTTATCAGATACAGTACCTTGCCTAAGACCAGGCTTGCTCATGAAAACATGCTAAAAGTTCAAGTTCATTGCTGTTTTTTCTCCAGGGTTTTTAGTCCAGTCTTCCTTCTTTAACACTTCAATCCTTCCAATTCAAAATGTGAACTAGTCTATGGGATTGGTGTTGTCACAATATATTGGTCACCAGAGGTGTAAAGAGTACTGATATATGTAGAAGTACTGTTTCTTGATTGAAATTGTACTCAAGTACAATTAAGTCACACACAAAATACTAAAAGTACAAGTAAAAAGTAGCTCAATTGAATAGTACTCAAAGTGAAAGTTACTAGTTACTTTCACCCCCCCATGTTTTTTTTGGTAATACATTTTGCCATGGTTTCCTTGCATACAGTAAACATCTCATGTATAAACTTAAAAAGAAGAGACCAAATCGTTCACAATTGAAACTTAATTTATTTTCCTCAAAGGTATCTGTATAAAATTAAAGGGTTGTAAAAATGTACAATTCTTTTTAAAATAAAATAACAACAATAAATCCAATTTAAAAAAAATAAATAAAAAATTATCAGGCTTTAACTAAAGCTACATTTATGAACTCTAAAACAGTGCCATGCCAGGTGTGCCATGTGGGTAACAAAATAATAGGTGGAATCCCCAACCTGAACCCAAGAAAGTGGTAAAACAACCTCTATTCAATGCTGTTTTGGTGCCATACATTACGTTTAATCTGATTGGTCAGCTATGATGTGATGCATTTCATTGTTGTCTAGGAATTTCATTTTTTGTAGTTTGACAATGTCCGTTGATTATTTTAAAACAAAAAATAATAATTTACTCATTAACAGTTGGGTGTTAACCTTGCCTGCAAGATGGATGTTCACAGCAGAATCCATCTTGTGCTGCTCCAGCCCTTACGCTTGGGAAGCGAACCGAACTGGTTCAAACCAATCATGAGGCAGTGTTGTGGTTTAGGGTGGGATATCTGGGTGTGACGAAGGCAGAGGCGTCAAAGCAAAACTGGCCCATGCCAGATGCGGCAGAGGAACTAGCTGGGCTACCGCTATTAGCATAGCTCCGAATCAAAACAGAAAAATGTCGACACAGGAGGATGAACGTGTGGAAGCTGCTATAAATCAGTTTTAGAAGAATCCAGCATTTCATTTTTAAAAGAGCAACAGCGATATGCGCTTTGTGCATTTTTGGACAGTAAAGTTTTCGCCAGCGGAGCCTTGTTATTGTAGCAGCGTCTCTGCCTTGTGATTAGCTAAAACACATCATGGTGGACAGGCGCTTCGCCCAATCAGCTTCAAGCATTCTGTTCATGTACCTCCCTGGTTCCGAAAGGATTCGCCAGACACTGACCCAGATCAATGTGGAGAACTTGAGTTAGAGGGAGGGGCTACACATCAATCTGGCTCTTGCCAGGTTAGTTGGTGTAGAAATGTAACAAATTTCTTTACTTCTTTTAAAATGTACTTTAATTCAATTACAATTACTGATTCAGAAATATACTCAAAAAAGTACAAGTACCCATAAAATCAACCCAATGACAGACTGTAATAATAATAATATTATAACAATAATGTAAATATCAATTACCTGGTATATAAAAAAACGCCATATAATGGAGCGCCAAAGAGGCTAGGGACAGGACTGATTACAGTAATGTGAGCTTTTGTAATCCATTACTTTCAGCTCTGTTGGTCACATACTGTACCTTTATGCAAACTTGAAGATGCATGCTAATGAGTAATTGGCCTTCCTAAGTAATAGTTGTACCCCGTCTTGGGGAAATGGATAATTGGTTTTGTGTTGTTGATGGGAGTGAGTCGTAAGGTGGGTGTGTGTGTGTTGCTCTTGAATGCAGTGATGGATTACTTCACTCATTGCTATCTTCGTCCTTCTCCGAGCTCTTCCTCTCCCTCCTTTGTCCTCTTCCTCTTCCTCCTGCTGCTGCTGCTGCTGTGCAGGGAAATGAAAAGGTTTCCTGTTTGCTGCGTCTCCGTCTCACTCCATCACTCTGTTTGCCGTGCATCTGGTACAGAGAGCTCCTTAGCATGGCTCTCTGTGCTCACAAAACACAGGGATCCATAGGTCTGTGTGTGTGTGTGCGTGTGCGTGTGTGTGGATAGGTGATTTAGCAGTCTGCATGCAGGCTTGGAACTGGCTGATAAGATGTGTGCAAGACTGGCAATTAAAAGTTGATCAGGCTGTCAATTCAAATGGAATGAAATGGAACCAGAAAGTAATTAAAAGAGTGGCATGAAAATGACAACAATTATATCGCTGAGCCTCCCATTAACGATACAGAGAGGAATTTGATTGGCTGAGCAGCTTAGGCTGTGATTCTACAGTAGCAGCGCAGGAACACTCAGGCACCATACACAAGTACAAAGCAGTAATGAATATCAATGGGTTTTATTGACTTTGTCCACACAGTCAGTGTAAGGTAAGTTAACTTTTAAACCCACACAGGAGGATGTACATAAATGTATTTATCACTCATGCTAAACTGTAGCTCCTGGAATGTATGTGTAGAGATGGGCGATAAGGCATTTTTTAAATATCTCAATATTTTCAAGCCCTATCCAGTAATTGTCGTAGTGGGGTTTCCCGACAGGGACGGGGGGTGGACAGGACAGAGGAACAAGGAGTTAGAGGTACACTCAAATTACAATAAATACATTTAAATAACTAAATAAATAAAGTTGAATGAATACATTAGGTAACTTAATTGCATGAGTTACTGCTTATGCACATGTTGAGTTACCTGCTAAATTTATACAGACAAAGGTTATTATATTGTGTATATAATAAGTTCAAGCTGTTCAGGCTTCTGGACTTGTTTGCCCACATATTTGTACTAAGAGGTCTTTGACTAAACTCATTTCAGATGCACCAAAATGAAAATCTTTAGCTGTAACCGAAAATGAGAAAACCAAAAAAATGATTTATTAGTACTGTTACATTTATGGCTATGAATGTTATGAACCTCACTAAGACCAAAGCATTGCATTTAATGAATTAATATTAATGCTTCAAAAATAAATACATTTAAATTAAATCATGTTTAACTTGAGCAATTAATGTATACATTGAATAATAATCTACAGTATAAATTAAAATCAGTTGTGATGAAGTACAGAGGATTTCTGTGAAACGTGCACTGACAGACTGCACTGAATTAATGCTGCTGATGCGTAGTCAGAATTTTTTGAAGCCATGCGTCAGACGTAGACATGGCAGAAAAATAAATGGCACGTAAAAGTGTGAACGTCCAGCCATTCGAAATAAATATATTGCTATTTTAACGCAAAATGAACAGTATTGATATAAATGATGCTGTACCGCATTACATCGTGCTTAGACATATATAAATATAAATTAAAATAATAAGATATCGCCCAGCATTAATGTGTAAGCTTTCTGGCTCCAATTAGTGTGTTTTAAGTAGCTGGTGGATTGGCGGGATATTCCCACTCCTCCCAGCTTGCCCATATGGCTCGAGGCTGTGTATTTGCTCTGTTTATCAGCCTGTCAGTTTCTATCCACCTCGGGCCAATACAAACCTTTACCAAGCATATACTTCTTTCTGCTGAGAACTTTCACGTTAATGACACGACCCTCACATTCTCGTATTTGGAATCTGGTAGTTTACACACAGTCACCTAATGTATGAGGACCACCACACAGAAGAATGCACACCAACCATAGATTAATGTTTTAACTCTATGGGGTGCAGCAGCACACCCATGGTTCTTACGTCTATGACACTGACCGAGTGCACGGACGTGTTACGTAAGTCAGAAGGAGGTCCCAGTGGAGGCGGAGCTGGCCCAGTGACGGCAGTAGCAGCAAATGAGATCAACCCAGAGCCATGACGGTCCTAACATTAGGCCGGCCCACCAGCAGGTCCTGTTCCTCCCAGTTGGCCACATATTTATATTACAAATCTAAAGCTTCAGAATGACTTTATTTGGACAATGTTGTGTGAACAAATTTCAAACCCGTTGTCTAAAAAACAACCACAGTCAGACATAATTAATACAGTTTCTCTACAAGCTTCCTGTGGCTGCTAATATTCTTGATGAGCACGTCTTCAGCAGGGTTTCTCTTGTAATGCCCAGAACAGTACAGTAACTACCTACACACAACCCTGACATTACACCTTTGAGATGAGCTTTGGCAGACACAGCTGGATCTCCAATTGAAAGATGTGTGTGCGTGTGTGTGCATACATTAACATAAGAATGAAGCCAAAGAGCCTTCAATAGAGAATGAAAAGCACTGAACTCTGAACTCTAAAGATCATTAAACAATGACATCTTTCTATTTACAACATGTGTGTTTTAGCTCCAGGTGAATACTGGGTCAGGCATGTGTTTGCATTAATCAATAATCAAATACAGCATGTTAAAGAAGTGTTGGGGCAGATGAGGACCAGCAATGTGAAAGGGTGAGCTCAGTAGACTAAAGATGTTTTATCTGTTACAGACCCACATGAAGATAGAGTTCAGACATAGAACAGTTTGGATTCCAAGAAACTTGTAACGCAGGATTTTAGAATCTCCAAATTGAAAAAGTGACTTGGAACGCCACCTTAGGGCGAAGTTTCTACTCTATAAAGTCAGAAATATGTCATTTTAAAGTAGTCAATCATACTTTAAAAATTTCCGCATGCTGCCACTCAACGCAGTTGAACTTGAAGATCAGAATTTTAAACTCGATTTTTTGAGTTGCCTTAAAAGCGGAGTTTTGTGTTTCTCAGTTAGCTCGCTTCTTGATTGGCTGCATTTTGTTCCACATCACAAATCCCAGAGTTTAGTTTGTCGGCCTCGATCCATTTTAGAGCCAATTATTGGGACAAATTCCCTCTTAACATACCTCGGGCTAGTGTTGTACGCAAGACCACACTATCCAAGACCAAGACCTGCTCCATACAAGAATGCACCGAAAAGACCAAGACTTTTGGTCCAAGTCAAGACCAAGTCAAGACCAAGACTAAAACAAATCGAGACTGAGACAAGACCATAAAAATCAAATTTTAAAACAATGAAATGGTTGACCAGTTAAATAGCATTCTCTCTCTTTAATTTTAGTTAACTTTCAAATACATTTGAGTGTGCAACTCTTTCAAAGTATAAAATGCAAAAATCTCAAATATTGACCAATTACTACATTTTTGCAACAATTAATCCTCATATGAATTTAAAAGACACAGATAAGTCCACAATTGTTTAAGATATCAAAAAACAAGATATTTACTTGTCCAGTGAATGGGGCCTCAGGTAAGTGTTCAGAGAGGTGGAGAGATTTGTATAAATAAGATGGACTGATATCCCAGTGTTTGCAGGTGTCGGACACATAAGGAACTCAAAAAGATTTCCAAATAGACAGAAAAATCAGTGAGCTAATGATTGAAGTCAAATTAAAACATGAATTAATACAGAAACAGTTCCAAGTGCTTATTAACACATTAATGAAGTTGAAGAATAGCTGACCAGTTTCGACTGGTCTTAACGGAAAATCCAGAGTCTGGCAGTCCAAGACTGAGACAAGTCCAAGACTTTTGGGAGTTGAGACTGAGACAAGACAAAGACAGCCAAAATGTGGTCTCTAGACTGAGACCGGTCTTGAGTGCTACAATACCTCAAGTTGCAGCATCATTTTACAAGACACAAAATGATCTGGTTTTCCATCCTTGGTTGGAAAGAAGAGGTAAAATCAGGACAAAAGCAGCCTGATTGTCTTTGTGTGTCTCACTTTAGCTTGAGGGGAAATAATTGGGTCGTGACCAGGTGATCATTGTTGTTCTATGCAGGCCATCACTACAATAGGAAATCACTCTGCCATGTGTAGGTTTGTTTTGCTTCATTTGATGTCCGTTAGTTCCAGCTGTAGCTAATGTTAAAGTAATAGATTACCTTAGTGAATGAGACATCAATAAGTAATCAGGTGGCATTAGTCAAGAGTAAACACTGAAGAAAATTAGAACTCCTAGTTTTTTCCACCATTAAGGCACCACAGCTTTGGATTCCTTGTTAGTTATTAACGATACAATACAATCAGGTAAGATTTGAACCTAAATAAAAGATATGACAAAAAATATATACATACATTTTTTTTCTTCTTCACAATTTTTTTTTTTTACTTTTTAATTAATAGGATGAACAACAACAAAGAGTTCACAAAAACCCTCCCACCCTCAGCAATATAAGATTATTGGCAAAAAGAAGAAAAAAAAATTGTAATAATAATAAAATTAAATCATATGAAAAATTAAATGATCATAGATAAGAAGGAAAATAAATAAATAAATAAATAAGTAAAATGAATTAATAAATAAATAAAATGAATTAATAAATAATTAAAATGAATTAATAAATAAATAAAATGAAGTAATAAATAAATAAAAATAATGCAATAAAATAAAAATGCATACCGGTAAAAAAAAAACATAATTAATTAATGAAAATAAAAAGAAAACTTAACTAGAGGTAAAATAGCAAATCACAGGCCTTCTTGTTACGATGATGGTGGTGGCACCAGTCCTTGTCTAGTCGCAGACAATTGTATGTTATGCCATCCATAAAGTGTAAGAAAGGAGTCCACATCTCATAAAATTCCTCAGCTTTGCCTCTGACTATATAAGTCAGTTTTTTCTAACGCTAGATAGCAAGACATTTCCTTAATCCACTGACTGCAATCAGGTCCTCTCAAAATCTTTCCATTTTAGAGCAATCACACGTTTAGCTTGCAACAGACAGAAATTGATAAGTTTGCATTTCTTTACATTTACAGAGAAGCCTCAGAGTAAATATGGAGTAAACATAACTTTGCTTCTATTGGAATAACACTATTTAACTCCCTCTCTCCTGAACATCTGGAGCTTATGACATTCCCACATGACTAGAAATATTTGTATTTGTATTTAGCCTTGACAGCCAAACATTCATTGTACAATACATGTTACTTTGGAATGTGGTGAATGTGCCATTGGCTCTGCTATGGATCAGCTGTCTTAGCAAAGCACCAAACGGTTAAATGTAGCATCAACGTCTGAACCAAACCCCTGTGGTCTCACACATCACTGAGCTGAAACCACAGTGACTCTTCACTCCTTCCAGCCTAAGTGGACTAATAAAGTTACTTTCTGATGCATTAATAACCTCTTTGGCTGCAGGGCCAACGTCTGAGCACCAGCCGACATATCCTCGCCTTGCCTGCACTCTTTAATTATTTCTTTCTGAGTTCTGGAGCGAAACGAAGGGAAGAGGAAAGTGATGACATACCTCTAATGAAGCTGAATAAATAATACTCCTGTCTAAGCTTAAGGCACACTGAAATAGCTTGAGTGGAGGTGGAGAGGGAGAGGTGGAGCAGAAACAGAAAATGGATAAATGGTGGAGAACAAGTACCAAAGTTTTTGAACTTTTCTCTAGAGCCACAAGTTTGGATGCTTAGCATGTTCACCCTATTCGTGTGTGACAAACTGTCTTTCACATTATTAACACACAATATATACACTTACTTGCAGACATCTTGACAAACTAACTCTGTCTGCTGTTTATATTTGTTTTTGTTTCTTAATGTGATCCCAGACTCAATAAAGCTGGATGTTATTGAACATATTGTGATTTAAAGCTGTAACTATTACAGAATCTCCAGTATGTAAAAAAAAAAAAACCCTTGTGTGGGGCATTAATATAGTTTAGTTACCCTGTGTCTGTTGCCTCTGTCACTGATGAAATTTGGAATTTATCTACTGCACTGAATCCATTTCACAGGAATTACAAAACATTGTCAATCAATTTCAGATGAATAACAGCCATGTGTATACTGTACAGTGACTCTTCTTAACACACACCGACCACAACTAGTCACGTCTTTGTGTTAAGTTTGTCTTTAAGGGAAGACTGATAGAAAATAATGATTCACTAAAATATTGTTATTGATATTTGTGCAAATTAACTTTAAATTACTAAAAACTAAATGAATGCAGAAAATAGTCATTTCAGTGCTAGTATTATCAACTTCACTGTAAACATGGACACATATCAGTGCTGCTTACCATTAAAATTAACTTGTTTTATGAAAACTGGAAAATGTTACTGCATATGAAAAATAAACATTTCAGTCAGTGCATTATAATATAAACAACTGGGTGGTTTATGAAATCCTGGGCACACATTTGAACTTATACTTACCACCATGTGCAAAGTTCAACTTAAACCTGCAGACTGCACATACATTTTAGTGCTAATAATAATATCAGTTTGTTCTTTGTAAACTTGAAAACCGGGGAACATTTAACTAAAAAAATCGACATTCGGAACCAGTGTATTGATGACGTACCGCGAGACGAAATATCGCTATACGAAATATTGCAATATATCATATCGATATTTTGGCACAACCCTAGCGTAGGGGTATGCGTGTGTCTGTCCCTCTTTGTGTAGATGTGTGTATGCGTGTGTCTGTCCTTCTTTGTGTAGGTGTGTGTGTATCCGTCCTTTTTTGTGTAAGTGTGTGTGTGTCCGTCCCTCTTTGTGTCGATGTGTGTGTGTGTCTGTCCTTCTTTGTGTAGATGTGTGTATGCGTGTGTCTGTCCCACTTTGTGTAGATGTGTGTGTGTCCGTTCTTCTTTGTGTAAGTGTGTGTGTGTGTGTTCGTCCCTCTTTGTGTAGATATGTGTCCGTCCCTCTTTGTATAGATGTGTGTATGCGTGTGTCTGTCCCTCTTTGTGTAGATGTGTATGTGTGTGTGTGTCTGTCCTTCTTTGTGTAGGTGTGTGTGTGTGTTCGTCCCTCTTTGTGTAGATGTGTGTGTGTCCGTCCCTCTTTGTGTAGATGTGTGTGTGTCCGTCCCTCTTTGTGTGTGTGTGTATGTCCGTCCTGCTTTGTGTAAGTGTGTGTGTGTCCGTCCCTCTTTGTGTAGATGTGTGTGTCCGTCCGTCCCTCTTTGTGTAGATGTGTGTGTCTGTGTGTCCCTCTTTGTGTGTGTGTGTGCGTGCGCGTGCGTGTGCGTGTGTGGGCCATCACCTTCCTCTGTTGCCATAGTGAAGGCAGCTGGAGGGCTCCTTGAATGACAGCTGATCATGCCACACATTTCTCCTCATTCATTCACACATTTTCAGGCTTTGAGTGCAGTCACTCAAACCAAAGCCCAGTTGCTGACATGTGCCACTGACCACCTTTCTTTACTTATTGTCACTGTCCAACAGTATCTGCAGTGCATTTTTCACCCAGAACATAGGAATCATCAGGGGCAACTGTTCTGAATTGTTGGCTCACCTCTAGTTGCCAAGGGCAACTAGTTTTAACATCAAATCTTTAACTCAACTCCTAAAAAGAATTTTTTTGGTTTCCCTCCATGACGGTGTTACTCACAGAACAATCAAATATTGGGACCATTGGTTGTTTTGGTTATGCATGCGCACCACTTACGTGTACCCCAGATTGTAGATTTTTTTTTTTTGAACCACAGTTAATCATTTCTTTTAAACTTAAAGTAAAGTGAAACTCTATCAATACACATGATTCTGTAGAAGAAGAAGAAGAATAGCAGAAGCAAACGCTTAATATTGGAAGATTATATAAAAGTCTTCTTCAGGTTGGTCAGTTGATGTACAAATGTCCAAAGGTTGCAGACGACTGAAGGCTTTGAGCAAAGCTAACGTCCAGTCCAGGACTGAGCTAAGAGTTTTTTAGTCCAGCGTTCTCTTAGCCTCTGATGCTGCACTCAATCACTGCTCTCACTGGACAAGAAAACAAACCATGTCTTAACAAGGAGACAGACTAAAAGCCAATGTTGGCTCTAATGGTTCAATACCCAGGATTGGCTCCTCCATATTGAACATTGACAAAAAAACAACCCACAGTGTTACCCATGACAGAGGCAGCAGTTTACACACCGGTCGTAATCAATATAACAGGTAGAGATGCTGTTCATGTTGAACTAGGCAAAGCTAATGGAGATCCAAATAAAAAGAAAGATCTTTCACAAACAGACGAATGTAGCTTTTCTGAGGCACATTGTTTTTTGAATTACTCTGTGTGTTTATTCTTGGTTGAAATCCATTAAAAAACCCACATCCTTCTTTTTATTGGTCTAGATTGGACAGCTGGTCTTCAAGGGGATGAAGCGGCTGAACAGGATCCAGTCCATAGTGTTTGAGACCGCCTACAACACCAATGAAAACCTTCTGATATGTGCTCCAACTGGTGCCGGAAAGACCAACATTGCCATGCTGACTGTTCTGCATGAGATCCGACAACACCTGCAGCCAGGGGGGGTCATCAAGAAGGATGAATTCAAGGTAGGAGTCTGGCACACGCCTCAGGATACTGCATCACTGAGCCTGTTTTAGAATCTCTCACACTCATCAGCTTTAGAAGGTTTTAGACTGTTTTTATGTAATGTAGCAGCTGTGCAGCCTTGTGTTTTTATCCAAGGATGATGAGTCTCATTTGTAATTTGTAATTATTCATATTTTTTTATTAGTGCATTAAGAAAATGTTTGTGACTAGACTTTTATCTACTAATAATTTATCAGTAACATATTTTTTATATGAACAAAGCGTTTTCAATAACAAACTCCAGATAAACTAAATTTAATAAGGGGTCGTGCTCATTTATACAATCTTTTTTTATGCACACACACAGTAGAGACCAACAATTTTAGCTATCACAGATTATATCTGAGATCCAATGATCAGCTGTTGCTCACAGTTCCTTTTGCCCGCACAGAGCTGGGGAAAAAAGCCTTTGCACATGCAGCTCCTTGTGCTTGGAACACACTGCAAAGAGACTGGAAGTTGACTGAATTGTTATCCTTGAATGCTTTTAAAATGAAACTGAGAGAATTTGAGACTGCCTCAGTTGTCTGTAATTGTTTTATTTGATTCTTATGTTATCCTGTCATTTTAATGTAATGTAAATGTATTTCTGTTCAGTGTTGTAACTTTGCTGCCTCTTGGCCAGGACTCCCTTGAAAAAGAGGTTTTTAATCTCAATGGGATTTTTTTCCTGGTTAAATAAAGGTTAAATAAAAAATAAAATAAAATATCACAGATCACCCATCGGTCAATAGCCTGGCCAATTCATCGAGGTCTTGTTTCTGGGAATGCAACATACAAATCAGAAGAAGAAGAAAAACTCTGAAGTGTTGCCATTAAAACAGACGAAGAAGTGGAGAGACATTCGCAAATATTAGTAAAAAGAGCTTTTCGTGGCACTGCTTCAACTGTGAGGTACCCACACAAGGAGCGACTGGATTTCAAACATGTTTGATTTTCTTACGACCATACCATTTCTGATCAGGAGCTGGTCGTGAGGTGTTAATTGCTTCTTCTGACCCCATGTATACTATAAGATGCATGACACACGATTTAGCAGAGACTCTCACGATTCCACAAAATAGACGCACAAGTCGAAAACCGGCTCAAAATGGGCCAAAAATCACATGGTGTATGCTCGCCATTATATATCGGCTGTTGATCGATAGATCGCTTATCGGCAGATACAGCAGATGTCGGCTTTTTAAAACCCCTGATATCGGTTGGGCACACACACACACACACTGTCATCATTAAATCTGAATCTACATTCTGATTTGTTGCTGTAGAACCAATGACACTCTGTTCGCTCATTCATCACTACATCGTCCTTCCTTCCTCGTCTCCAACCGTTCCCTCCTTAGTTGTCGTTACTATCACGTGTTTCTTTTGTTTTCCACCCCAGATCGTGTACGTGGCTCCAATGAAGGCTCTGGCTGCTGAGATGACTAATTACTTCAGTAAGCGCTTGGAGCCGCTGGGTGTCACAGTGAAAGAACTCACAGGAGACATGCAGCTCAGCAAAGGAGAGATTCTTCGAACACAGGTACACACACACGCACATACACACGCACACACCTTATAGGAAATGTTTCAAGCCGAGTTCCTCACATCTATGTTCTCTAGCTCCCCCCTTTGGAATACACTTTGATATCGTCCAAGCATTACAGACTAATGCAGTGCATACTGTGTATGTATGTGTGTGTATATATATATATATATATATATATATATATATATATATATATATATATATATTCACTCTTCTTGGATCTTTATCTGTAGACTTATTCTCCTTGAGATGATTGGTTGTGTGATGTTTGAACGTTTTGCACAGTGGCCCATTTGTTTCTAACGTCTCCAATTTAATGATTCATGTTTCTGAATCTTTTCTATGCAGTATTATACACAGCTGCTCTCCAGTTGTTTCTAATTAATTAATCTGCTTTAATTTAAATTCTCTATTTCCATTATTCTGTCTACATGAATTGTTAAGCAGCATCCCAGGCTCCAACACCATTGCAGATGTTAATTTGATGTCTACACTAACTGAAAATGTAAAGATGCATTCACACCTTTCACATTGAATTAGATCCAAAGTAAATCTGATGAGTACTGCCATCTGATCACTCATACTAGTAAAGTATTATCAGGACATTGAAATATCAATGACTAATATTTGAAGTAACTAGGTAATTTTTTTTTTTATGCAAATATGTTATTTTCTTTTGCAGTTTAAAAAACTGTTGTCTCATTCACATTAAAGCTGCAGTATGTAGAATCAACCATGCACCCCCCTCCCCTCTCTGTTTGGAAATAACCGTTATCCCAGTGAACGTGCACAACTGTGGAGCTCTTAGCGACTTTTTTCTCAATAGAGACTAGTGACAAATGTAGGGACTTAATCTGGTGTCAATGGAGAGTTTTCTGATGTTTTAGAGACCATAGCATGAATATCACTCTATAGCTACTGTCCCACAAAGCTCACAGTCAGCAATTGAATTGTCTGTTCTCTCCACCTTGGATATGCTTATCTTAGCTCTACACACAATTTATTCCATCTGTTATCACTCTCCCTCTGAGACCAGTGTGTGGGACGGACAGCAAGCGGTCACAGACGTCCGCTTTGAGTCCATGCTGACCTCCGTGGAGTCTGGTCCGCCCGCCATGGGAACTTCTCCTGCTGGATTGTCCGCCATTGCACTTTTACTACAAGATAGGACGTGAACGCGTATCTACTTCAGCCAATAGTAACAACCCAAAACAGCTCATGGGGCACTCTGTTGGTAAAAAGATCTCTGATTGGCTGAAAAGCAGCGTCACGCTCCTGGATTTCTAAAGCTCAGATACAGAGCCAAGATAAAGAGCAGAGGTCCAGAATGTTCGGTTGTTGGATGTAGTAACCCACACACTTCATTACAGCATCAGAACTCGAAGTGCCTGGTTGAGTTTTATTTTTCACAGAAATGTACCCACATCTGTTGGTAAGGTCATTTTTGTGTGCGCGAAGCACTTCAAGGATGACTGCTTCAGCAACCTCCACCAGTATAAAGAAGGATTTGCCAAAAGACTTTGTCTGATTGAGGGTTCAATTCCTTCTATCTTTGGAGTCGACGAACAGAGCACTTCGGTAAGCTGTAAATAACGCTAAAAAGTGTGTTGATAAGGCGTCCCTGTCATTGTTTTGTTAGCATTAGCAGTTGCACCGTTTTCATATGTTTTCATCTCGCTCCGCCGTGTCCGGGTCTGGCTCGAACATGTAAGGCTGGATGGACAAGTCTTCTGTTGTTGACATTTTGTAAATAACGTGTGAATAAAAAGTTTTTGCGCCGCTAGATAATCGTATCTCTTCTATGAAACTACAAAAATGGCCGAACAGGGTGGAGTTGAACCGAGTGTCACCTCTGCAACCTGGAGAGGGGGCGGGGTATGAAGTGTCTCATTTGCATTTAAAGAGACCGCACCAAAACGAGTTGCTCTCAGAAGCACATCAGAAAAGGGGTGGAGTTATAATAATGAGGAATTCAGACCCAAGCATTGCAGTTCCTCTTTATATAGACCACAACCGTATGATTTATATGTAAAAAGGAAGGTTTTAAAACCATGATACGTCTCCTTTAAAACAAACTTCCCTCTGTAACAACACTGTTGACGACACTTTGATTTTGCCCCTTCTCTTTAAGAAACTGCTTGCACGTCCATGAATACTCCCCCTTCAGTACGTCATCCTGACATGCATGGATGCTGTTTACTTCTGTTTTTCTGCGTGCTGAAGGCATTTTTAAAAACTAAAGGCAGGTAGCTACTACGATGAGCAGAGTAGACTGATCAACACACAGTTCTCTCTCAGGTGTTTGCAAATTGCGACTGCAGCTGTTTTGATGGAGGTGCGTCCTGGAACCTGGAGGAGGGAGCTCGTTTTTATTTTTTTGATTTTTTTAAATGCATACATAAATGAGTACAGACAACATAAGTCAGGGGTTTCTTACAAAAGTATTTAAAATAAGTAAATTAAAAGCTAAATCTGCAGAGGCGGGTGCTGTGGGCTGAACTGAGGAAGAAAACAAAGGAGGGGCCTCGTCCCCAGGCGGAGCCTCGTCTCCTGGAGCAAAACAGCAGGAAAATGGCTGCTGGCAGGAGATTTAAAGATTACTCAAAAATACGTGAATCACTCTGAGCAACACTGGAAGTATATTTTTCAGGAGGGAATGATACACTAACATGATATAAAGCTTGAAAAGGTGATTTTTGCATAATACCCCCCCACTTAAAAAAAAATCTAAAAGTTAATTCCTGAATAGTTTTATTACTTGGAAAAGTTCTTATTTTAGTTGTAATTTTATCAAAGATTGCACACTACAGAGAGACAGCAGAAGAGAGACCAGAGGCCTCGTTTTTTTTCTTTTCAAGGTAACTTCTACGACACTGCTTCACTTCTTACTGGGCTAAATCACCATGGTAACTGATACTGAATGGCTTACCTGGTTCAAAGCAAGTTAAGTTCTGGGTAAGAGATCAGCGAGCCCCGCCTCCTGACCAATCAGTTCTCTTAGTAACTGACCTGCCCATTCTCATTCACCAATGGCATCCTATAGGAAAGGTATAGATTATCATCTCATGGACTGATCAGATTGTGTGTATTTATTGTCCAGTGACGTATTATTGTTTAATACACATAAACAGAGGCAGCTATTGTCTGTCTGCCTTCCTTCCTTCCTGCTTTCTCTGTATGAACACACATTTTGTCCAAGAAATTCAAATGAAAAATATCTGAAACAGACCAATAGCAAAAAAAGAGGATGAATTTGGCAGCGCCTGTAACTGACTGTTCCTGAAATTAAAAATGACAAAGTGTTTTTTATTCTTCTCTCATAAAAACGCTAAAAAAACAAGCAGAGCATGTGCGAGGCCTCGTCTGTTTTCCTGTCACACGGCCTCACCCTCATACATTATACAGCAAGCAGATGAAGCAGTTAGACAGCTTAACTTTGTCCACCTGCAGCACAGTCAATGTTTATTCATCACTTTTCAACGTTTCAATCAGCACTTCACTATGCACTTTGTTGTTGTTGCCATGGCTACGATATAGTCAAGACAAAATCAAATATTTATTCAACTTACAATTAATAGAGCTGTTTGAATGCAGCCTCTGCACAAAATTGCCTTCGAACTTTCCAACGCATGAATATGTATCCAGTAAAAAGCTTTTATTGTTAGTTTATAAACTCTGTTTCACGTTCACTGATACATTTCAACCAACTATCTCTCTGATTTTATTTGTTGCACTGTTTGTTTTCATGGCTTTATCATCTCCGGCTAAATGTTTCATGCACTTTTAGTCATGTAATGCATATTGAGTTACCTTCTATAATAAAACATTAGCCTAGCCTTCCCTGTATTATCACAATGAGCTTCAAATCAAACAATGACTTTGTGCTTCTCATGTTTTTCAAGGCCTGGAGTTTATTTATTGCACATTTTTTGATAAGCAGATAAAGGGTTGAGCATTTGCTTTCAAAGTAGTGTCTGGTTTTGGTGCACATGTTGAGAAGAGTCTCAAGTATCTCACTCAAGCTACACACAAGGAAATAAAGACTTAATAATGATAGTTATAATAATAATAATCATAATTTATTTTATTTGTAAGTGCTTTTAAAAAAAGTCAGACACTACAGTTAAAACAATTACACACAATTCAAAAAAGAAACTAGCAACAACAAAGGTAAATACAGAAAATACTTGACAATCATAAGTTAAAGCAGCACTTCTCAAATAGTGGGGCGCGCCCCTGGTGCGATTGCGGTGGGGGGGCAGGTGTGACCCTGGGGACCCTGTTTTTAGGTGACAGAAGGCGGTTCTGGTGAGCTGGGTGACATGGTGGTCAAAGGAAAGCTGGCTGTCAAAGATGACTCCAAGTTTTTGAAAAAGAGGGGAGTCGTCTCTTGTGAAGGAGAAGTTGTGAAAGCAATTAGTGAGGGACTAGGGGCCAATAATTATGTCTGATTTGGCATAGTTGAAAGAGTCTGTGCATTAATTTCTTTATTTTGTTTTACTTATTCAACAGGGATAACTAAAGGAGGGCCACAAATGCAAAAAAGAAACAAATTATAAACCCTGACGGTTGGAGTTTGTTAAGGCCCATAGAGCTTTTAGTATCCAAGAAGTAAGTCATCAATCAATAGATTAAGATGGACAAACCTTCAGAGGCCTGTACTACGAAGTAGTGCTGCAACTAACGACTATTTTAATAGTCGACTAGTCATCGATTATTGAAACGATTAAGTGAATAATTGGATGATAAATCATTATTTGCTTAATGTTGCTACAATCTTTTAAAGTTACAATATGTGGGATTTGCAAGCAATTTCTGCCACCACCAGGGGGCATATTACTGCGTAAACCAAACAATTCTGCCATATCTGGTCCTGACCACTGAATGTACAGGTGACAACATTCTCTGCTACACCCCATGCGGGCCGATGTATATCGTCAGCTTTACATGTGTGAAGATGTTTAAGCAGTTGTTTGTTAGTTGTAAACCTCACAGGTAGTGCACCGTTTATCTGTTTGATGGATGTTTGTTACCAGAGATGGCCTAGTTCAAGGACTGCTCTACTGTTAATAGGTTTATACTCTCCCAACCGGTGGTAAATAGGTACTACAGGTTGGCCCAGATGGCAATATTTATTAATGTATACATAACTATGTAATAAAAAAAAAAACACATATGGTATGACAGCTAAGGACATGTTTCCTAACACTCAGATTTTTATTTTAGGTATTTAAGACATATTTAAAAGTTGAAAATTCAACACATTGCACCTTTAAATGTGGCTTGGGACAGGTAAGCTTTTTTTATTGTGTTGGGTGAAATGCTCCTAGACTAGGGCTGGGTGATATAGACTAAAAGGTATCCCAATAATTTCTGGTATTTATCTTGGTAACAATAAAAGTTACGATAAATAAAAACAATAAATAAATAAATAAATAAAATGATTCCCAACTTAAAGTGTAAACAGGTTCCTTACAAACACTAATTACATTGAATACGTCATCACTATAATCTGCTTCAGTAAAAGTATTTACACATTAAAAAGGCTACAATAGCTGCTGACTCAAAGAGCTCATGAGCTGATATTTTATTAAATACATTTGTGCTTGTGGGTCACTCTATTAGTGTTATTGTATGAAATTAATGTATTTCCTAATTTATAATGAAATTCTTTTCTAAAAAAAAAAAAAAAAAGCACATGAAAAGCAAAAATAACTCCTAACAGTAAAAACATTATTTTTTTTAATGAAAGCTTTAGCTCTTAGCCCAGTCTTATGTGTCGGTGGGTTAGCTTAGCTTTAGTTGGGTGGATCTGATGGAGGGCTGGTTTGCTTTGTTGGGTGTGCGTGTCTGGTCTGGTAGCGGTGTGTTACTGCACAGCAGCTTCAGGTAGACATGTGACGAGTAACAGCGCTCCGCTCCAGAGAAAAAGTTGTTGACAAAAGACTTAGAGGCAATTTTGGCCCTTGGAAAAAGGTTTTTAGTGGCATTCTTGGCTAAATTGAGGGCTTATTGTGCATACAGCGCTGAGCAAAGATATATTCAAGATTCAAAGTGTTTATTGTCATATGTGCAGTTAGAAATAAGTTTCCCTGTACAATGAAATTCTTACTTTGCCGACCGCCAGTGAATGCCTATGCAATAAAAGAATGAAATCAATAGGTATAAGAACTATAATAACTAACAGTGGCATGCTATAAAATATAAAATACAAATATATTAACTATACAGAAAGTAGAGTTGCTATATACAATGGTATGTGCAAAAGCTGTTTCATAATAAAAAGACATGGTGTGAATGCAGGTGGTGTGCAAGTTCAGTGGGGAAGGGGTGCGGGTTAGGGTCCAGGTGAGGTCGTCTCTGATGTGGACCCCAAGATTTTTGAAACTGCTCACCCTTTCCACGTCCAGCTCCTATATATAGAAGGTGAGATGAGCCACTCCTCATAAAAAACAATGTTCAGCTCTGTCCACAGCTTGAAAAAGACAGGTGATGACGTAACCAACAATTGTCGACTGTTACATTTGTCGGTGACTAGTTCTGTTTTTGTCGAATAATCGTTACACCCTTACTACAAAGCTGGATGTCTTCTTATCGTGCCAACTTCCAGGATTTATTCTGTGTGTGCTGTACTAGGACGCTTGTTAACTTCTTACCAGTTAAATTGTCACGGTAACTGATGCTGAACGGCTAACCTGATACAGATTTTTATCTGATTGACTGACCTACATTAGTCTGTGTGTGTCGGATGCTCTCTGACACATAAATTTATTCATTCGTTCATTCATGTATTCTGTGGCGAGATAATAAGATAATACAGGCTGTATGAAATCAAACATTGTCCACCTTCTGATGTGGGCTGAGCTGTATGAACACAGCGTCACAGCCACACAAAATGAGGAGATACGTGAGTAGAAACACATCTGTGCTGTAATTAAGTGAAACTGATCGTTTTCGGTTTATTCTCCAATTAATCAATATTGTTTTATCTCACTAATTTAAACATTAACAGCCATCAATTATCTGCTTGCATTCCTTCCTTCCTGTTTTTTCTGCAGCAACAGTGTTGTTTTTTGTCTGAATTATGGAGTATTTTTCTTCAATTGTGACATAAGTCTGCATGGTTTCTCTGTGTGATTGGTCAGGCACTGCACCCACCCTTTCTATGTGAGCCAGGCTGAAATCACTTGGGTTAAACAAATGTGTTTATTACCTGCTTCGTAGTACAGCTGCTCTGTGACAGTGAATGTTTATTTAGGTGAAGCTAACGAAAAGATATCAGGATATATTTATCCAGCTTTGTAGTACAAGTCCTTAGCGTAATAGTTTTAAACTCCATAAACGACCTTTATGGTCGTCCATTGCTTCTGTTCAGTGTTAAAGTGCTGTTCACTCGTTACTCGATGGCTCCTGCGAGCACATCATTTCATCGTTTTTCCAACCATTTTCAATCTGGATCTATCTGGGATCTCTCAGTGTAGACCTCAACTAATGAAACAACACAGTCCTATTTCTTTATTCTTCCTACTGCTCTTTAATACAGTCTGAGTGATGCAGGATTCCGCAAAGACCCTGCAAATACTGTATTGTTTCATTGAATTTAGGATTTTGAAATGACTGAGATATGGTCCCCCCAAATTTGAGCTTAGTATTCAAGTCATCTGAGAAACTTGACTTGTCTGTTGCACAAGGTTTTTTTTTAAAAAAAACAAGGGTTCTTGTCAGCGCTATTGAGCGTAGAGGCCCCCAACGTTGTAATTTTGCTCATCTAAGGAGCAATGGCGCCCCCTACATTCAGTTGATTTTCTGTTGTTTGTTCCTTTTTTAATCGGTACCGTCGTAATAATTGTTGCAAACTTGGACACAAAAGGGACTTCCAGGTGTGTATGGGTTGTTTAAACTCTCTTTTTAATCTGTATAACAGAAACACATCACACATCAGCCACACCATCTGTTTAATACAGGGGATTTGTTTGGATGCTCCCGTCTTTACCTGAGGACCCCTGCAGCCACTTAGCTGCCCCCGATGCTGCCTGTATGATCCTCCCCTTGGTATCCTTGAAAATCAGTGCTTCAACCAGGACGTAGCATGTAACGCACATGAAGCTGCACGTAATGTTTATAACCGGCATCGAGTCATTCTACATACGTGCGCATGGATGTGAATACCATCTGGTTGAAACGTGTTAGGCTTAAAGAGACATCGGCTTCATTCCAGTCGGACATGTTTGGGATGCGTTCTCTTGGGCCAGGTTTTCTTTTTTCGGCCTGCGTGCGTGTGCGCTTTTCTTGGAATCAGTCTTTTGAATGAAATTTTATTTCTTGTTTCTACAGTGTTTGAGAGTATTTATTAGTGGAGGATCTATACCAAGGATGAGTAACTCTATAACTACATTCATCATGACCCTTCACCAATTGAATGAATAACTTTTGGCTTTAAAGTAAGGCTGGAACAAAGATTAAAAAAAAAAAGTTATAATAAATAGTCCTACAGACAGAGCAGGCAGTAGCAACAAAAAGTAAACATAAAATTATAGACAATATACAAAAAGCAACAAAATAAACTTCATTCAAATAATAAATCAGTCATCAGAATTACTGTTTAGCTCACAATAATAACATCTTCAGGACTCACATTTAGGAAAACATAGAAGTGTGGGATGTCACCTACTAAATGCAGAGCATTGAAGCTCTGACTAATTTTATATGCAGTCATGTAATCATTAGCAAATACATAGATTTAAACACATCTTGTTTTCATACCTCCTCACACGGGCGATCGAGCACACAAACGCATGAGTTAACATAACATTAATCACATTTAGCAGTCAGAAAAGTTCCGTTAATGTAGTGTGCACCAAACATTTTTTTAATCATCAGTTAGTTTACAATTTGTTATTAGGAACAATAGTGTGGTTTCTTCTCAAAGTTTAAAAATGTGTGTTTTAGGCCCAACAGAATTGGGGAATTCTTATTGGTTGCATCCTAAGTAAGCAGATATAGAAAATAAAGAGAGCCTCAAAGAAAGCATGTCTAGTCATCTTTTTTATCTGAACACATTCTTTTTCTGAGGTTTGGATGTAGCTGTTTGCAACTTTGCTGAAGAAAGCTACTGTAGAAGTTTTCTATTTCTGTGATGAAATGAGAGGATTTGTGACATTGAGGCCAAAGAAATGGTGATGAAAGCAGCTGGTTGACTTTGTGCAAGAGCTTGGCTGCTTCCCTCTGAAGTAGCTGCTGGTTGGTGAATTCACACTGAATGATTAGGATGAATAGGTCAGGGAAACATGCATATCTGTTAAATCCAAGAGTTGGATTGGAGAGATTGTGCAGTTTAGAGGTAAAGTTTCTAATCCTCATGGAGTTTAAGAATACAAAAGGAAAGGTTTGGGTTTGGGGGGGGTGTGCGTGTGCGCGTGTGCGTGTGTGTGTGTGTGTTAAAAGAGGCCAATCCCAGATCATCTGCAGGTGTTTTAAAGTGGGGTTTCTATCAGTCTGTATGGAAAGCTGTGACAAAGAGAATGATTAGTCAGATAGAGTGCAGCTTAGCAGATCTGCTGTATCTCTATATATCCCTTCATTTAGGTTGACTTGGGTCACTTCATTAACTCTGAGCACCTTCGCACATGTTGAGGCCTGAGTCATGCTCTGTAACCTGCTTGTCTCCTGGTGTCCTTTAAAGTCCTCAGTGTTCTTTTGATGTGCAGAGCAGAACAGAGTCCTTCTGGAAAGATTTCAGCTGCTTTAAAAGGGTGTGAATACTTCAGCAGAGAGCGTAAGAACTTACAGGATTTTTTATTATGTCCTGTATACTGTGTGCATTTTGGGACATCCTCAGGTCTCAGAGTGAGGTACCAGGAAAACCTCTATCATTTGTCAGACCAAACGGACTCATGACTTAGCAAAACCTTTGTCAGATGTAACGCCATCAAATGATACAGCCTCAAGCTTCAAAATAAAAGTAGTCAGACTCAATGGCCTCTGGACATAAAACGCCACATAACGTATTTTGAAGAAACCGGAAATACACATGACGTCATCAATATGTGCTGCATCGAATACAAGAGTAAGTTGAAAGGTGTTATTTTCTGTTTAATTTTAAAGGTTAAGATATATCAATGTTTATGTATTTATTAATCAAACAATACGTAGATATAATATATCTTAAGTCTTTTCAACTTACTTCATCATGTGTACTTCCGGTTCATTAAAAAAAAACACCATACTGTGTTTTATGGACTGAGGTCGTTGAGTCTGACAACTTTAATTTTGAAGCCTGACGCCGCTTCATTTTACAACGTTGAATTTGATGGAGGATTTGCTGTGACATGATACCTCATTCTGAGAACTGAGGATCTCCTAAAATGTACACCACCTGTGGTCTTCTCCAAGCTCAGAATGATTACATCTAAGGGTGCATTCACACCAGCAGATCCTAGAGCAGTTAAAACGTTCTGGGAGTCATTTGCTCGGATAGTCCAACTCGTTTGGTGTATGTGAACACGCAAATGAAGTCTACAGTAGAGCGGATCAAACGGACGAATCCTAGAGCTATTGTTTTTGTCGTTCTCTGAGCGTTTCCAGCGATTAGGAGCGCTGTGAACACAACATCTCTCTGATCGGACCAAACACAGGAAGTATCGGCGATGATGTAGAGCACACAGCATTGTGGGCGGTCAGTAGAACCGGTGACAGCTCAAAACAGGGTCGTTCCCACCAAAGCACGGCAACTTGTTGCTGCTCCATTGTTGAATGTTGTGAAAGACGTTTCGCTGGCTTTAACTCGTAAATGAAAGCCTCTTCTTCAGGTTTCTGTTACTCTGCCTAGAGAAGTCTCTACTCCATTAACGCAGTGGTTAGTTCATGTGACTGCACCAGAGGCTGTTTGGAGCGGATCAGAAGTTGTGCTATGAACGCAAACCGAGCCAAACCAAGATGATAAAATGAATAGCTGACTTCCACCCATTAGAACGGAGTCCAGGACTAAAGCAGTGTGAAAGCACCCTTACACTTATACTTGAAGGTGACCACTTGGCTTTACCCAGTAGGAGTCAGTATGTTGATCTAAAGAAGGGCTGATAGAGTCACCATTAACATATTACCTACATAACTGTGATGCATGATTGTAAAAATTGGTGCAAACTCAGCTAAACTCATTTGGGCTGCAATTTATTTAGATTCTCCACATTTTCCACACTTTCTGACTGAATAGCACCTGACAAATCTGCTTGTAACAATATATGGACAAATATGGGGACTATATAGACTATACACTTCCTCTATCAGACCCGCAATTTCCACTCGATGTGTAACTACTGCTTATCTGCTGCATAACAGCAACAGAACTGATACATTTCTATTCTAGTTAAAGGTGCAAAAAGTTTGGAGAGCAGCAGGGAGGTAGGGGGAGAGAGGGATCTGAGAGTTGCGGAAGGCACCTTTAATGTGTCAATTTTCACTACATGCGGATGAGGCCCGCAACAAAAGACATTTTTTTTTTACCGGATGCCGGAGCAACAAAGCAAAAATTCTGCAAAAATAACCTTATGCGGGACAGGAAGTTGTGCACAGACGCAACATGAAACATCTAGTTTATTTTAAGATTAAAATACTCTGTGGTCAAGGCGGATCATATTTCCATCCATTTTCTGACCCGCTTGCTCCTTTTCAGGATAGTGGGGGTCTGCTGGTGCCTATCTCCAGCTTTCCCCAGGGGCTAGGCGGGGCTACGCCCTGGACAGGGCAGCAGTGTATCATATTTCACATATAAATGTTAAACTTATCCAAGGTAGAATCACAATAATTTCCACAAAAGCAGAAGACCTACTGGGCAGAATCGAGTGTATTTCCTTCTGATCCTCTCGATGGACACAATATACTGTTTATGGTTTTCGCGTGAATTAGCAAGATTTCTTGAGGGGATTGACGACAGCAGAGCATGGAGCAGTTATGCATCCATTGGAAATCCGGAGTTAGAAACAAGCTCCTAAAATCTGGCAGCCATTATGTGTCGGCTCACTTTCTTGACACTTTCTTGTTTTCAATGTCAGGCCAAACACAGGCACAGTAATGGGTTGTATAGAAGTACAGTAAAGGGCAGTGTAACCATTGTCACTGGTCGATAGCACATTCCCTACATTGTGCTGGCTTTTTTGAATATAAAAGGCTAAAACTGCACAAGTAAAGGACTATAAAGAACATATCTAGCAACTTATGGGCTTCTAAATCATTTGGAGCTACTTTTATTGTGGACTAATAGTCTCCAACTGTTGCTCATTGAATGTCTTTGTTTAAATCCTCTCTGCTCTGTCGTCAGTGTGGACTAAACACAGCATTATTTTCTTTTTACATTTCTAGATTGCACCACACACACACACACACACACACACACTTGTACATACACATTTGTACATACAGTATACATCGTTAAGGTTTTCATTACTGGTTCCCTTGACGGTGCCTCCTAATATTTATTGCTTTTGCCAATCACTACTCTCTGGTTGTGTTGGAAATGTCACATTAACTCACTCAGTGCAATTGACGAGATAACTCGTCATTTAAAATCCAAACGCTCAGTGCCATTGACGAGATAACTCGTCATTTGTGTTTTTTCACAAGGATTACTAGAAAACACCCTGGCGGAGGTCTCTCATCAATATCTAAGTTGTGGGGTGTTGTAGTGACCAACTGTGCCCTGAAGATGGCAGCAGTGCACTTTTAGATGAGAGATTACAAAATACCCCCAGCCCGTGAGCCAGATAGCAAAATAATAGGTGACACGTAGGAGGTAGCAGCACACCTTTGGATGAGAGATCATCCATGCTCAGCAGAGCTCAGAGGGAGAAAGGAAAGGAGTTTATGAGACAGAAATTGGCGCTACGCAGGGTTGGCATTCCCAGCAGCGCACAGCAGCACCCACACGACCAGAGCATTTGTGGAACTAATCGATAATGTGGCGATGGTGAGATAAAACAATAAAAAAAACGGGAAACGCAGTGACACTCAGTATGTCCGGGAGGAAGAGGAAGTTGCGTGTGCGCAGACTGACGGGGGGAGAAAGTTGGAGGAATGCCAAAATACAGTAAGAAATCTATTCAACTCTGACATAGATAGCAAAATTATAATAATTTTGCCATCAAAAGCCCGGGCTCAGTGTTTTTTTTTGGTTTTATATAAGGAAACAATGTTCAGATGTTAGTTGTCACTAAAGCAAAAAAATAGCTTTAAAGTCACTGACAGGGTTTTTTTTTTACTAAAAGGCTGTTTTCTCAGCTTTGTGCTTTGAAACTGAAGATTTGTGTAAAACTTGCTATATTCAACAGCTGATTACAAAAGAACGAAACGAGCCAGAAACAAATGTTTTTTTTTGTTTGAAAGTAGAGGCTTCAATCTTTCAGAATCTGATGTCAGATTTCAGATAGTCATAGTAGAAAATATTCTGTGGGTCTTTAAAATCAGTCAAAATGCTCAAAAACGGCTGGCACTGAGGGGGGTAGAAAATCTGAAAATGGCTGGCACTGAATGAGTTAACGTACTATACACTACAATCCAATGAGTATGATTAGGATGATGAGCATTCCCACTGAAGTATTCTTACAAGTTTCCTAAGATGCATTTGGAACCTACAACGACAAAAACCTGAAGCACACTGAGGCTAAATATCTTTTGATTCTCCACCTTTAAAAGTTATGATTCTGAAAGCATTTGAAGCAATAAAGCGACCAATTGGAATATCAACATGTCGTCATTTGATCGATAAAACTAATGGAAACACATTTCATGACCAGGGTGGAGAAGAGGAAAGGATTGCCAGCCGTTGGGGGGCGCGCTCATGCAGCCTCTTGTGGGCGCTTCACTCGCCTTCCCTGTAGCTTCGGTGGAGGGAGGGCGGACAGACGGCCAACGAGGCATTAACTTCAAAACAAGAGCCCTATTTACAAAAATGTTAAACTAATAGAAGACAAGAAGAGATGCTTTTGTTTTGAAAAGGGGATGTTTGATTTTTAGCTTGAAGCTGGTCCCAGGACGATTCTACGTTCTGCTCGCAATGCATCTTGGGATGGTCGCGTATGACTGTGTCCATGGTGCACACTATGTCCCGATATAGTAGAGGTCAACCGATGTGGGATTTTCAAAGGCCGATGCAGATACCGATTGTTTTTTTTTAAAATTCAGCCGATGGCCAATATCTAAAACCGATTTTCGAAGCCGATATTTGAGGCCGATATACTTTTTTTTAAAGCACATTGATTATGAAAAACAATTGAACCACTCATATGATATAAATGTATATATTAGAAATTAATTTAAATACACCAATAGAACTCTTAACATTTATTGAACTCTAATGTACTAAAATATACCCGTACACAACCAAGTAAAACAAAAAGTACAGGACGGGTAAGTAGCAGTAAAGTATGACAACAATAATGCAATGTGCAAGTAGTCAGTTTAAACTATTTCAAGCTTCTTTCTTAACTTAAAGTGTCTCGTAAATAAGTTCACAAAATATTTTTAAATATACAATCAAACAGAAACCTGAAAAGTGGTTTCAGTGCAAATTGCTGGTTCAAGCATCTTGACTTCAGTATTTGATCAGGCACTATTCTATTTTATCCTTATCCTATTTTGTTGGCTTTTTATTTGTAAGCCTATTGGCTTCTACCTCTCCCATGCGCATGCTACTATAGTTATTACTTTTTGTTGTTGTTGTATATTCATACGTCCGAATGGATGATTTTTATGTTCTTTTTTTTTCTGTTAATGGCTACTTTAAAGTCCTAAATAAGTAGAATTCTTGAAAAAAGTTCATGTATCGGTCGAACGGTATCGGTCGACCTGTTCGATATAGTATATATCCGGGTATTTCTCACGTACTCAATCTTTTCACACTATCTAATGCGAATGCACGACATACTCATTTTGATGTCAAACTGTATGAGTAGTATGTTAGTATGACATTTCCAACACAGCCACAATCTTCCTCCTCCTCATATCCTTCTAACTCGGTGGCTGCAATAGTTGCCATGGAAATGCAATGGTGGAGTTTGGAAAAACGTTGCCATGAGGATGCCAATATGGGAGTGGGTGGCATCCTGGGTCTCCCAGGCTTTCTTTCCTCTTCGTCCAGAGAGGAAGTGTCAGTGAATGGCTTCCAACAAGGAAAGTGTAGAGCAGCTCGACTCTTTTCTGCACAGGCAGGATGATGAAGGCGAATATTTTTAATTTTGGTGTTAAAGTCGAGCCACTTGCAGAGGAATTGAAACTAGATTTTCAGCCAGTTTTGCTTACGTGAATTGGGTCTCACCAAAAGATGATAGGTCAGGCAGTGCTACATACTGGAATAACTGGTAATATTTAGTTTTTATTTCTCCCAGGTCTGCATTTGTTGTCTTAGGTATAGACACTGCATGTAGTGCATTCAATTCTTGATAATATGTAAAACGAGGGGGCGTTTTGTTTTTTCACAGAGATTGATAAAATAATATATGCTGTCCTTTGAGACATGTTATAAAAAGTATGGCACATGTTGTCATACAGTATATTGCGCAGATGTTATGATGTTTCATTGCCTATTGACTCAGTAAAACAACTATTTTTTGTGGGGGATTACAAGAAGCTGTCAACCAAGAATCAATGCAAATATGTGAATAATCATTAGTGCTGAACAAATTACAGAGAGCTGAGCCATATGCAAAGTTATTTACTGAAGGCTCTCAAAAATTGTTTTCCAAATTTCAGGGGCTGTCATTTCCACCAGATAGAATGTATAGCAGATCTTTTTGTATATTCTGAGAGAGTAGGTGGAGCTTTATTACTATACCAAATTTCAGTTTCCTATATGGTGTGATTTTTTAAATATTGGAAGCTGAAAATGGAAGAATAATAATGACGCATGAAAATCAACACATACCACCCTTACTAAATTGTCCATATCTCAAAAAGTATTGATCGGATCAAACTACTTTACAGTGTGCCATTTAGATTATTAAGGAACAATTGATAACAATTTCAGAACCTTTTGGGCCCGAAGTGTGTGGGATGTCCTAAAAATTTGTTGAAATGACATGGAATGACACAAGAGTCAGGGAGAAATTTAAGGTGAATACAGTAGCTTTAAGGAGAGGAGGATGCTATAATAATCCTACAAATGTATTAAAATGTATGCGTGCATTATCTCTGATAGGGAACATAGGCCTGCATGTCCTTCTAAGAATGCTAAGATTCAGTGATCTTCTGCTAATGATTTCACTCCTTTTGCAATCATTACAGAAACAGGCTAAACAGGAGCACTCAGCTGAAAAATAGCCTGTTTTCTCCCCGCTTCTGTGTATCCGTGAAGCAATTAAAGAAGCACACTCTATTTTCCACTTCCTCCACTTATATTAACCATTCACTCCAATTAGGGGCAGTCGCCTCCTTTTCTCTGTGCAAGCCAGTCTCTAAAGGCTGAATAGATTGATTTAAATGCAAACCAGAGAGGATTTAATGAAGTGCTTTTACAGGACGGGTTTAATGGGAATCTGCACAGCTCCAGACAGGTTACCTACCAGTTCACACTTAATTAATTATGCATTAAAGTGTTTTCTTCTTGAGAAGGAAACACAATGAAATATGGCAATGACGAGTCATCAATGTAGCATCCTTGTCTCAAGTTTTTCACTCCAGTTAACCAGATATTATGTAAAAATTATAGTCTTGTAATCTTTAAGACCTTCAATTATGTGACTTGTCACATAAAATGGTCAAAATGCCATCACACTGATATTAAAAAGCCAAACTTGCTTAAAAGGTTTTAATTCTCCAAAACTATCCTCGATTCCTGATGGTGTCAGGTTTGGTTCAGTGACTCAGTCATTTCCTTATACACACCTATTCGTCCAATGGGTATGGATTTATTGACAACACTTGAGGACTTGTAGCTTTCCATTGCTGAACTCACAGAAGCTTGAAATCAATAATGTGCTGTTTAATGCTGAATCATGTTAAGCAATAATGTTCTGCAGCCCTAATCTAAGGTTGGAATTATAGTTGAAGTATGTTCAGTAAAACAGCATTCTTTTTTTTTGTCCTCAGATGTTGGTGACGACTCCAGAAAAGTGGGATGTTGTGACCAGGAAGAGTGTTGGAGATGTGGCTTTGACACAGATTGTGCGACTTTTAATCCTGGATGAAGTTCACCTCCTACATGAAGACCGAGGGCCAGTCTTAGAGAGCCTGGTGGCCAGGACCATCCGACAGGTTAGTCACACTTCTTCATCATTCCTCTAACCTCATCTCACGACATTAGCATAGAATCCCACAAAATCACTATCATGTATTTTTAGGTCAACAATGATACAGATAATTAATAAAATAACAGGATGAGTTAATAACTCATTTCTCTTCAAATATTTTCCATTTTTCTGTAGATTTACCCCAAAACGTATCAAGCAAGATTAAGGCCCTGTTTACACGACAACTTTTTGCTTCTGTTTTTGTTTTTGCTTCCAAAAAGTTCCATATTCACACTGCAATGTTTTCAAAACGATCTCTGTTTACATCAAGAACAATGTAGTAAACATGCCAGGCCAATGGATGGCGATGTGTTTTTAAAATGAACCAAAGTAAGTGCATGGGCAGAGACACTTCCTCTGAACATAAGTCAGAGTAGAGCTTAAATTGGAGCTACAAATTTAAACCCGACCCAGCCCGAGGCTAACAGAAGACTACCCGAACCCATACAACTACACGCTACGTAGCGGTTTCCTGCTGCTGTAAAGCATGTGGTAACACTGCTGTAACACACACACTATACATATGTGGCACACACAGCTCTACGAGTCAAGAATGAGTCATTTATGCATGTTTTTTCAACATAGCTTATTCATGTACCAGAGGACGGCCTCCTTTTGCTTTTTCAGCATCTATTTGTGCGTCTTTCTCGCGCTAATCGAAACACATCACTTGACCGTTCATTCACTGAGCAGCATTTGAGCTCAGTCCAACCAGAGTCCATGTTAGAAAGATAGAAATGATGCCTGACCCTGGGTTTGGGCAAAAAGCTCTCAGTAGGAGTTATGGCTGAATGATTTCTTTAATCTAATTGCGGTTTTTTTTTTTCCTCAAGATTGCGATTTAAAATCCGATTATTTTTTTCAAGGGTCTCTTGTCATGTATTTTTCAATGAACACAAGCAATAAATAAATCTGTTTCATAATAAACAATTTCAGATTTATTTAAACTTTGAATAAATATGAAATGTACATTTTAAATCACAGATTGCAACAATAACAACAAATCTGTGGCTTTACCTCTTCAACATTAGCGATGGTATACTACTATACTACTACTTATTTTAAATCAATGGAAAAATAAAACACTATAAATGTATAAAACAGTAACAAAAAAAAAAACATAAATGCGTTTTTTATAGTAACAAAGCACTAATCTAAACAATACAAATATTAAAATCAAGCATATCAAACAACTTAACAATGAAAGCGACCCAGCGGCCCACAAAGCAGTGGGTTTTTCTGTCAGCACTCGCCGCCACTGCAGCAGACAGAGGCGGTGCGACAGAGGGCAGAAACGTGGCTGCCACAGAGGACTATTAGCTAGGTTAAAGGCTAAGCCGTGGAGAACCCCGCATGGCGCGCGCACACAACTCATCTGCTTCTGCTGCTCTGGTTCTGCAGCGACACACACTTTTCTGACTCAAAATCACAGTAGCCACTTAAATAGCCATGTGTTTTACTGTAGTTTGCATTTTTTTTGCTGAAAAAAATCAATATACGTGTAGATAGCGTCTACGGACACGATTAATCATGAAGCGTGGTGAAGAGGCGAGCACTGTCTACAGTAGCCCCTCCCATCAGTCAGCTCCACATGTGGGTTCTTAAGGAGGACTGACAGGCAGCATGGCAGTATCAATGCTTGTCTGAGGCTTGAGGATTAAGGCCACCTTAAAAATATTGGTAACAGGACCGATAAGGATGTAGCTTGTCGGTCCAGCCTTTGCGATTACAAAATCGCGTTTTATGATATTGCGAGAATGTTGCAAATGCGATTAATCGTCCAGCTTTAGTAGGACTCCAGCTTTGTGAATGTTGTCACAATCTGGTGCTATCAAAATAGTTGATCCTTCCCCACTCTCTGCATTGTCCTACCCTGACTTCCTCTCCCCAGTTCCTTTCTCCCTCACCTAGAAGTAACACTGCCCTCTCTTTTTATATTCTCTCTTTAAAGAAGTGTTTAGTAAAGTTTTTAAAAAGTTAAATTTTTTAAGTACCAAAATGCCATTGCCATGTAAACGGACAGCCAAAACGCAACAAAACCTTTGCGTTTTCACTAGAAAACGTCCTCGTGTAAACGGTGTCTTATTTCCAATGGACACTAAGTTCAGTTTATTGGCACATTTAACTGTGACATGGTGTTCTTTATTAACGAGGACAGTGGTCTTTATCATAGAGCTGATGTATCGTCTTCAGAGGTTTCGGTTGGACATAACACACTAATATGCTCACATAATAATAATAATACACTAAATCATTAATTCCAAAGGTTATAAAACACATCGAGGTTATATTCTAGTTCTTGTTCCTGCTGAAAATGCTTCTTTTATTAGCTGAGTGTTTCTGCCAAGTAGCACATTTTATTCACTTTCAGTGAGATGAATAACCTTTTCAACACAGCATTAGGGGATAAAGCTGCCCACAGACAGCACTGTACTTATATCATCTCTCCAGTCAGTCAGCCTTCATGTTTTTCTTACATTCATCCAATACATCTCCTCATATTAAACTGTCCACTGAGCGTTGGAAAGGGCAGTTTGTGCAGAGGGAGACTTAGTCGACACTTGGCAATTCATCAAGTAGCAGGAAAACATCATTTCAGGTGTATTTTAATGCAGAGTGAAAGACAAGTATGATTCTTAGAAATTGAATGAAGACAAAAGAAAGAGTTTGTTTCTTTACCTAAAGCCTCGGAGGTGATTGTTGCTCAGACATCCATGATGTCCATTTTTCATTCACTTACTCTTCATAGGCAGTAATCTGTGTGTGTCCTCTGTGCCACTGAAGGTACAAAGTAATCAATGCTCTGCCTGAGCAGGTGATTGCCACTAAAGATGACTGGCATGTGTCCCAGCTGTGCTCCTCACACATTAAAGTGATTATGTAGATGCAAACAGGCTAATAATGCAGAATAAGCTGTGTCTGCTGCTGCTCATCCCTCTGGGGAGGAAAGTCCATAAACTGCCAAAGAAAAACATGCTAATGGTATGTTTGAGGATTCACTCTAGAACCTTAGAAAATACTTTCCTTAAACTGATGTCATCTGGTTTGACCTGCTCTGCACCTGCTTCATTGCTGCTTTAGCTTTAGCTTTAGCTCAGCAATCAGAGCTGTGTAATTTTAACTATAGCACTATTTACACGGGATTAGTTTTATCTCTGTCAGAAATAACGTCTGCTTCTTATGTGGCATATTCGCACAGGATAACCAAAGCCTGAGTTTTTGCTGAAATTTACGGACATCTGAAAAAATGAAACAGTGTGTGAGTTGATGTTAAAACAACTTTGCAGGCTTTTGACCACAGCTTGGTGCCGTGTTGCTGCTAGCGCTAGCTAGCTGTGTTAAATTGAAGGCTACAAACAGTAAAATATATATTCTTACCGCACAGTGCAAAGCAAGACGTGACCTTCCATTTGCTCCTGATATTGCTCCTTCTCTTCATACTTCTCTTTTTGTTGCTGGTAAGGTTTTGCTGGCCTGAGACCCCAAACTCAGACACCGGAAACAAAACAATGCATAATCACGCATCAGATCCTGCCCATTTTTGTCCAAATCATATAGAGCCTACTCGCATTGGATTAGTATTATCACAGGAACTTGGAGTTCAGCAAACTAAAGTAGGTAATTTGCAGGGGAAGTTTTACTTTACAAATTACTGACATGGCCGATTGGCACAGGATTAACATCACAGACGTTCTCTGCAATTATTACAAATCGCATGTGGTCCCTAGGTAGAACTAATCCCGTGTGAACAGCTCTCCTTCCCCATTATTACTACTTTCTTTGGAATGGTTGTGTACAGTGATGCACCAAAACAAAAATTCTTGGCCAAAAACTGAACAAAATGATTAAAATTATGCAATATATTAGTCCCATTGCATTTATGGCTTTGAATGTCTTCTAATCACTAAAATGAAAACATTGCAATTGTTTAAATTAATATTAATGCTTTAAAGAATAAATCAATAACAAATACAAAAATATTTACTTAGCACTGACATTCCAACAATGCATGATATAAAATTATTTAAAAAAAAGTTTATCTTGACCCCACTCATACATTTAAGCAATATCACAGTGGAGGTTGTGCTGTTGTGCTGAAATATCAGCAGTGGTGTGATTTGGTCGTAAATAATCACACCACTGCTGATACTTCACACAACAACACGACCTCTAGTGTGATATTGCTTTTAAACAACAGTTCTACAAGCACATTTTATTAGTAAAAAGTAATGAGTGACAAGAGAATATGAGTTGTTTGTTTATTTAAACATTTGGCTCCACCAACAAAAATAGTTCCACTAGTGAGAGCACGCACACACGCTATGTTCACACAACAGGCAGCCCATATGTGACCTGTATCCGATGTGTTAAAGACAATCTGAACAACACAATTCCAATTTTATTGAACTCTGCATTGTTGAAGTCGCTGACATCCCTATCCCACCACTGTTGACTCTGACTCTGCATCCAAACAGTCCCCTGTACAGATGTAGCAGCGATTAACCTGGCTCTCTTCTTTTTCACTCTCCTTAAAGTTATTCTCAGCGCGACACACAGTCATACACTGGACGCCTCCATATTTACTAACGTAAACACTGTGGGGGTCATGGGTAACTTTAGGGACTGTTTATACTCCAAATTGATCGAAGACACATTTCATATGTAATGTAAATGATCACACAAAAAAAAAATCTGACTTTTTGAAAATTCTGAATCGTGCATTAAGACCTGCAGTGTGAATGTAGTGACAGTGTACTGTGGTGTGTAGCCCAAGATGTAACGTAATTCACACTATTTAGATCAGCTGTACAGCGGAGTGATTTGATTTGTAAGAAGTCCCATTGCATTTTTGCTCTATATCAGCACTGTTGGAACCGAGGTGCAGTAACAAAGTATTTATAATTTGTTACTTGTCACCTCTGTGTTTAGATGGAAGTTAAACTAAAATCGTTTTTCACTGTTGTGGAAGGTTTGTTAAAGGGTCTTTGTTTGATTGTCCTTTGTCTGCTACTCTTCTTCTATGGTTCCTTTTATGATTGTGGTTATAGTTTGAAGTTGTTTCTTTTTAGCTGGTTAAAGGCCAGAATCACACATCAGACATGGTCAACTGGCGGCCTAGGGGCCACATGCTGCCCTCGGCCTTATTGTGTGCGGCTCCTAAAACAAATCCCGCAAAGATTATATCTCATGAAGTTAAATATAATACACAAAATAACTCAAAATACACACAAAATAACATTAAAATGCATACAATATTAACAAAAGTACACAAAATCACAACAGAAACACAAAACGACTACAAAAATATACAAAACACGTTTATAAAATAACTCCAAAGACACACAAAATACCAATAAAACTACACAACAACAAATATACATAAAATGACTCCAATAAATGCACAAATTGAACAAAAATTCCTAAAATGACCTAAAGAGCCCAAAAACACACAGAATGACTAAAAATTCACAAGACAACAACAAACCCACATGAAATGACAACAAAGACAAAAGTTTCCTGTGTTAAAGCTCAGATTGGTCAGTATTGTAATGCTGACATTAATGTTGATCATGTGACCCTCTGATCAGATACTGTAACAGTTTGTGGCCCCGCCCCCTGTGATAAACATAGTGACACATTTACATTGTGTCTTTAAAGTTGATGACGGTCAAGGCTCATTGATACGTAGTGTCAGCGCAGTCCAAAGGAAAAGTTTCTGCTTGGATTTTAATAGACAGGAAGCTTTTCTTTTTTACCTGAGGACAAAGCAATCTGTCAGTAATATGAAAACCCACAGCAGTGAAAAGGTTTCAAATGAATAAATTGTGTTGTCAATTGCCATGGTGAAAATCTAAAGTGTAGGGCAGTGTATAACAGGGGATGAGCAGCTGAGACCTCTGTGACGAGGTTAACCTCAAGGTAATTGGAAAGTGGACAGTACATTTGTCCGCTGTTTATGTGGTTCACAGCCATTTTATCTGTGGATTTAGCTGATATTACTGAACAAAGACTAACTGGGTGCTTTATCAACAGGACCAACTTCAGAGGTTCTGCTGCACTATGCAAGTTTAGTTCAGCTCAGTTCCTGATGCACAACTGGACTTCTTTTAGTTTGATTTCCACTGATAAGTTTAATGATTTTATTTATTTATCACAAACATAACAAAACAATATAAAGAAAACATTTGCTCACTTAAAAGGAGCCTCAGCAATGTTTGAGAAGAGGCAGAAGGAAGCTTAACGCCTATAGTCCTGCCCCTACATCTAAGCTATTTCACAAAGAACAAAAGAAATATGACATTTGAGCAAATGCATGTGTATATATATATATATATATATATATATATATATATATATATAGTATACCCACAAATATAAACAGAAGCAAGAATTCATAGGCCTACCTATACTTACAAAACATCAACATCCACATGTCCACAGACCCATCAAATTCTAGTCTTTGTACTGATCTAATACGTTTTGCTTATCAAAAAAAATACAATTTATTTATGTTGTTACAAGTTTAATATTAAGACTGTTCCAAAGGGATATCCCACAAACTGAGATGCACATGCTCTTCAAAGTAGTCCAGAATGTTCTCTTTATAAAGTTAAATCCCCCCCGCAAATCATACTCCCCTTGTCTGCTTGAATAAAATCATTATACATTTTTTGGCAGTGTTTTGTATTTAGCTTTATACGTAATTTGAGGTGTTTTAAACTTTATCAAATCCATAAACTTCATTTCTTTAGACTTTAGAAAAAGCGGGTTAGTATGATCCAGGTATGCTGCATGATTTATGATCTTAATTAATATTTTTTGCAAAACACATACTGTAACTTTTGTACAGTAAGTTGCTTTTGTATGCGTTTCCCCAGATTTCAACACAATAAGACAGATATAGTAGAATTAATGCACGGTGTAACATATGTAATATTTCTTGCTTCAGTATGTACAGTATCTGGATCTGCGTCTGAGTGAAGGTCCATCCCAGACTTTTTTCCAATGTTTTTTTGTGCAGTTTGCATGTTTTCCTAATGACAGGAACACGACCGCTGCTAGCGGAACAAAAGTTAAAGTCATGCATGCCGCCCGGATACCTGAAGGAACGTACCAGGTGAAGGAGGCGATAGCAACAGCTAACTCACTAGCTACAATTATTGAGTGGGAGATTCACTTATTCAAATTAAAAACTGTATTCTACTATTTTAAAGTTGGTCAAGATGTATCTGTGGCAGCAGTGTCTCCTCGCCAGGAGCATTTCTTCAACGGCGGTGCGCCACGACCGTGTTGACCTGGGAGGGTGGCTCGTGGGCCGCAAGCTTTTCAGCCCCGCCCCGCTCCCAACTCACTGCTTCTCGGGGCCGTGGACTAGTTACATCAATGTGCCCACTCCGCTCTGCAGCGATGTGGCCCCCCAATCCCCGACCTGTCTAGAAACACGGACACAGCGGAGCTCACTTAAATCAGAACATGTTCACCACCTTTTCTTACACAGTTTAAAATCCTAAGCTTGATGACAGCAATGATGACGAGTCCATGGCAGGATTTCATAATTGATAACATAATAAATAATCATTGTGTTCTTTTATCAATCCACCTTTTATTTAAAAACCAAAATTCCACAAGAGAGCTGATACTGTAGGTTTTATGTGATGATTATTAATGTTGTAATAATTGTTGGTCAATGAATCGTAATCAAATTGAATCGTGAGGTTCTTTAATTGGCACACATCTAGTAGGTGTAGCTAAAATAAAATCATTTGATTTTGCATTTAAATCTTAATTAAAAAGAACATTGGAATGAGAAAAGCCTCCAAACAGCTACAGGATTGTAGCCTAATCTGGATCAACAGAGTAAACATGATGTAATGTTCAATGTAGATGTGTTTGTTATAGAAATATCGATGTAGATTCAATTTAGTGTTGACTAAAAATGACAAATGCTGACTACAATGACGGAATTAGGCAAAAGACATTTAGTCTTTATTTCCCCAGAAAAAACATTTCAGAAAGCAAAAAGCTAACCATGGTAGTGCTGTTATAGATGGGTTTCCACTCCCATGATTCCCTGCACGCGTCGCCATCTTGTGTCACTGTAACCTTTACAGGTAACCCGAGTTACCCACTTTACACCATTTTAGCCATGTGTCATGTCGCATACATGTGTTGCTCAAACAGAGCGAAGCCAGGGGAAAATAAAAGACACTTTTATTGCATTCTTAAAATAATAACTTTTCACTCAACTTCTGTAAATACCTCACTTTGGAAGTTGCGTTCAAACTATCTCTGTAGATTAAGCCAAAGCGCTCTCGCTCTCTCTCTCTCTCTCTCTCTCTCTCTCTCTCTCTCTCTCTCTCTCTCTCTCCTTCCAATAGATGTTTACCATCACTGCATGTATTCAGACCATGAACTCTGCTACAAGCCTTTTGTTTTCCCCAATGCAATTAAAAGCTTCATTCAAACTATTGTTTAGTGCTGAGCGACTGAAACATATTGTATCAGGTCTGTGTCACCTTGATGCTCGCTGCTAATGTTGCTCTCTGTGCTGTATGAACCATAATTTAAATAGTTCTATCAAAACATACAGGATCTCACTTTGGAAAAGAACAAAACATATTGATTATAAAGATGAGCATTACATCGGTCCAACTTTAGCAGCCCTAATAATGGATTTTTTTCAGTCCCAGAAACATGAAAAATGCAAAGTCATTGTTGATTTTATAGAAGAAGAAAAAAGGTGCCGTTGTCAGTGTTTTACAGAAAGCAAAAAGCGAGCTAAGAAAAAGCAGGACATTCATACAATGCTTTCCTTTCTGCTTGTCAGTATCATAATTCACTTCAAGAGAATAATGGAAATGAGTTTTGACTAAACAGGATGTTTTGGTGATTTTATTGATTAGAATTACGTTACCATACAAACAAAAGACTTAATGATATGCTGTTATATTTCGAACAAATGCAATACTGCAAGAAACGATATTAAAATCAACAAGAGATTTGATGCAGATGGCTTCCCTCCAGGAAAAAAGAAAAACAAATCAATAGTTACAAATATTACTGCATACACATACTTTTTGTGTTTGAAAGAAAGCAGGTGGTAGTTTATTTATTTTGATTAAATACACACAAAAAAGCACATTACACATACAACATAGAGATATTTTCTTTATTTTTTTAAATTGATATTTGCATACTCTTTAATTTCCATTGGCAAACTGTTCTAGAATAGAAATTATTCTATGCTACAATAATCACACTATTACTCAAAACTACACGCTACAACATTACACCTCAGTTTTCAATGCTTGTTTTTTTTTTTTTCTTATTTCACTCAAGACATTTTAAAACAAATATTTCTTTCTCCTCCACATTGAAAAACAGGAATGAAAAAGGAGCAGAAGGAAGTAAAACTTGTAACATTTGCCCTTTCATTAAAAAAATTATTTGCATTAATTAATTAATTAATTAATTAATTAATTACATTCATTCATTCATTCATTAATTACGCTCGTTTCTATGAAATGCAATGGCTTTTGAAAGAAAGAGGAAGGTCTTCTATCGGTAAATGGCTTTGGATACTGAACAATTCACCATTAGCTGGCAGTGAAACATCTCTGTAGCAGCAATATGTAGAAGGTCATCATTTCCTCAGGAAGTAGCAGGATTTTCTCAGGTAGATGTGGAAGAGTTTTAGTAAGACTAAAGAGTATGTGTAAAGAAGGGCTGGTGAATGAAACGTTTGACATTTTTAAAGGGTACCTGTGGTGAATTTTAATTACAAACTCTATCAAAAGATGGTGTGTAGTAAATTAGGGTTAGCCAGGTAAAGTTTGTCTAAAAAGCCTGTGGAGCAGACGAGCACTAAGAATCTGAGCCTCAGAGGACTATAGGCTCAGCATCATCTGATGTACCATCGTACAGGCTGAATGATGATTGGCTGAGCTGCAATGTGACGCAGTGCCGACTCTAACCTATCACTGTCCAGCGCTGGTTTACCTTTCTGAACAATGGAGTCTAAAGCCAATGGTTGCTATAACAACAAGAGAAAAACTTAGCTTCTCTAAGTTAAACAACTACACTAAGTCAGAGTTATCCAAAAGTTGGTTGCGTAATATCTGTACGGGATACACACATGTTTCAATTTGAACAAAATTCCGCGACCACTTCAAGCCCAGGTGCTATCAGAGAGGTCTATGGGCTAAGCTAATGGGCTAAGCTATTGGACACAAAGCCAAAGTTACATCTGAAACCAGACGTGGTCCTGACAGAATTCCTTCACTGAAAGTTCTTCAATGCAGCTTGTAAATGTACGTGTTCAGAGCACTACTACGTTTCTGCTTACAGAGGATACTATGGGGCGGTGTCATGGCACTAACCACATCCCCACCAGATTGTTCCCTTTTATTTTCATTGTAGCTAAATGATGAACTTTGTCAGGAGAACTTACCTGTTCGTTAGGACGCAGTCAGGTGCTCATCCTTGGAGATGGTGGCACCGAGAGTGCACACGGAACCAAAACAACAGAAAAACTACACCTGTTACGCCTCTACCTCCCACAATGCACCATTTCTTTAAGCCGACTGACCATGCTGATCAACAAACGTGCGTCATATCCTGACCAAAATGGCAACTCTCCATAGTTCAGTGCTTCTCAACTGGTGGGTCAGGACTCAAAAGTGGGTCGTGGACCTGTACTGGGTGGGTCGCGGAAAGCTGGCCAAAAAAAATAAAATAAAATACTTAATGTCATGTTGGACTTGTCTTTTATTTTGAAAGAAACTTGTCTTTTGATGACTGTGGCAAAATGTGGGTCCCTGGGTGAGACCAGTTGAGAACCCCTGCCATAGTTTATGCCCCAAGATATGAAATGGTTCTAAAAAGTCCTTTTAATGTGTTTTGTTTTTGGGCACATTTTTTGTTCTATACATTTCCACTACAGGCACTCTTCATTCATTTAATTTGTTTGTTTGTTTCAAGGGATGAAAAAATCTTTGTGTACAAGGAAATCAAAAATGTTCAAAATAATATATACCATCCATGGACACTCATATTTGCAATAATATGTTTGCTTGAAAAGGAGTGGGAAGAAGAAAGACTTGTTGAATCCCACCCCCATTTTTTATTTATACAGTTTTATTATCGTGCTTCCTAATCTGTTAAATACACAAACATACTAAACAGAATAGGAAAACTGATTATTAATCAGTCAGATATGAAAGAACACAATGCAAAATACCATCAGTGGTAACCAGATCAGACGTTTGTGAATCAACTTAAAACTCTGAATACTTTGTCATTGCTTTTGATGTGAATCCAGGCTCCATAATTCCATAATTTCACCCATGTACAGACAGACAAAAACTCTTCCTGGTTCCTCCAATCTTAGGTATTATAACATTTCCAATGCCCTTGGTACCATGAGCTTTAAATGTTCTTAAAATAAATCATTGTATGTTGATTGCTTGAGATTTTTTTTAAAGAAAATGAAGAGTTTAATATTTCACAAGGTCGTGGATTTTAGATATGATTCTTATCGTTAGTTTTTGTAATGGGAATAGTAAATGTATGAGAAATGTTTAGCTTTGTTCATAATTGAGAGGCTTTAATGAGTTTCACATTTTACATAGGAGTACATCTCCCTGCATGAATAGAAACGTCTGTCTGTATTTCTATGTGAGTCATCCACCTTCTCTAGACCAACATGGGTTCAACTCTCAGTGCAGTAGAAAACTCTTCCTCAGTTCTTTCCCAGTAGAGGCG
Organism: Gouania willdenowi; assembly: GCF_900634775.1. Taxonomy (NCBI): domain Eukaryota; kingdom Metazoa; phylum Chordata; class Actinopteri; order Blenniiformes; family Gobiesocidae; genus Gouania; species Gouania willdenowi. Next base: position 36,964,553 of record NC_041059.1, read on the forward strand.
ACTCCCCATTCTCCTCCTCCTCCTCCATCATCTCTCTGTCCAATTATGGCCACACCTGACAGATTGCTATAATTGATTGTGCTAAACGAATTCCTGCAGCTGCTGCCGATGCATGAGGTGCCTCGGCTCACATTAATATGGAAATCCCTGTAAACTAAGTGATATTTGTCCCCCATTTTATGCAAATGTATCACAACCAGGCCAGTTATCACGTTGATGTTTTGCTTGGAAGAGCTTTGGTTGGGAATGCGTTTCTTTGACTGTTTCACTGCTGCCAATTACATACTGAGCTGAAGATGAATAATCGTATACCCTTTACAGCAAACCACTGGTGTTTCTGCTCATCCTCTATGTGGTCTGTGATTCAACGAGTGCTCTGATCTAATCATAGATGGAAAAATGAAATATTAATTTAAAAGTAGGACTGCAACTAACGACTATTTTAATAGTCGACAAGTCATCGATTATTGAAACAGTTAATCAATTGATAAATCAAACAGTTATTTGCTCAATTTTGCTACAATCTTTTATATTTGGCTTGGGGCAGGTAAGCTTTTTTATTGTTAAGGGTGAAATGCTCTAGGATAAATAAATACAATTATTCCCAACTTAAAGTATAAACAGGTTCCTTACAAACACAAATTAAATTGAATACATCAACACTAGAATCTGCTTCAGGTAATAACATTTATACATTAAAAAAGGCTACAGTAGCTGCTGACTCAAATAGTTATTCTTCATGGGCTGAGATGAACATATTTGTGCATTTATTTCATTAATTTATAAATACATTATTTTCTAAAAAAAAAAAAAAAGCACACGAGAAGAAAAGATAACTTCAATAGTCTTTTTAATCTTTAATATAAACTTTTTCCTGAAGTCATTAGCATTAGCTCTTAGCCCAGTCTGTGTGTTGGTGGGTTAGCTTAGCTTAGTTAGCTTTAGTCCAGTTTCCAGTTCATAATTGTTGCTGCAGGTTCATCTGTCAACGTGTTTGTGGAACTTTGGGTGGATCTGATAGAGATACTTGGACTGGTTCACTTTGTTAGGTGTCTGGTCTGGTAGCGGTGTCTAACGGCACAGCAGCTTCAGGCTGTGTGTGTGTCTGTGTCTGTGTCTGTGCGTGCGTGCGTGCGTTGTGGAGCTCCTGGTAACAGCGCTCCACTCCAGAGAATAGGTTGTTGACAAAAGACTTGGTTTTTAGGGCCATTCTTGGCTAAATTGAGGGCGTAACGTGCATGCATTGCTGAGCGCAGATATATAGAAGGTGAGATGAGCCACTCCTCATGAAACAAAGTCCAGCTCCGTCCTCAGCTTGAAAACGACGGTGATGACGTAACCGACAATTGTCAACAAATACATTTGTCAGTGACTATTTCTATTACCGATTTTTGTCGACAATGTCGACTAAGCGTTGCACCCTTATTTAAAAGAAGCTCTTTGAACAACTTCTGATCCTTTGTTGTTGTTTAACACAATACATATGATGGAACAAAGTTGCTTAAATCTTCCATTCACATTGACACGACACGATGCAGTTTCAGCAAAAAAAAAAAAAAGGAAAAAAGTGCAACTCAAAACGCAATTAGTCACGCTTAAATCAGAAAAGTTATGCGATTATTTGCGGTTACAAATTGTAATCATGTGACAACACTTGTTATAGTATAATGTATAATATAAAGCCTGAGTTCATTTTGTTGCTTTTATTTTTTTAATCCATGTTCCAAAACATTTTGTTATGAGGCTCTGCATTGAGTCTCAAACACTCACCAGAGCTGCTACGTCACTTTCTTGTCATCCTCACCTGTTATAGCCACATTACTAGCCCATTTAAGACGATAGTCCATTGTTTTGTCCAACCGCTGCGTCACATTGGGTCACAAATGCTTCAGATCATGTCAGAAATCGATACAGGGCTGTATAACGTCTACTAAAAGTGGAACTGATTATGAGCGCTCAAACTGCGCTTCGGATAATCTATATACTGAACGTAAATATATATAATTATCTGTGGATAAAGGGACTAGTGGTTAAGGGAACAGGCTTGTATTCATAGGCTCACTGGTTCTAATCTCACTGATCCATCACTGTGGGATGTTGATCAGTATATATATTAACCCTAACTGCTCCCTGGGTGCTACACCTGCCCACTGCTCATCAGGGAGGGGTTAAATGCACACATTTCATGTATGTAGCTTTACATATATGACAATAAAGTATAATGTATATTCTATATTAAACCGCAGTGGTATTTTTATTTGTGAGGTAGTTTGGGAGGAGGAGCTCACATTTTTATAGGGTAGGAGGAGCCAGGATTGTCAGGAGGAGGAGTTTCAACCCCATGATATATTATTGGGAGAAAAAGCTCATTTGGAGTTGACTTTTTACAAAATGTGGAATAACAAGAGAGGGAGGAAACAGAACTTTTTCAGCTTTGGCCCTCTGAATGAGGCTAAATGAATGTATATAACTGTAGGAAAACCATTATTAAGTGATTTTTTAAAGTTAAAGTTTTAAAGTTAGTAAAAGAAGTGCAGACTTCTGTTGAAAAGAAACTTTTTCAGTGCGACACACAGTCCTACACTAGTGGACGCCACCATATTTACTTCCATAAACACTGTATGTGCCTGTGCGATCATAGGTCACCTTAGACCTCTTCTGCGTATGCAGGTCACTTCAGGTTTGCATTATGTTCATATTCCAAAATGATTGATGATGCATTTAATTTGCAATATGAATGATTAGACAAAATCTAGATTTTTGGAAAAAATCTGAATTTTGCATTAAGACCTGCAGTGTGAAGGTAGCCTAACTGACTCCTAGCAATGTATAATATGAGCTGCAGTGGTGTTTGGTGTGCATGTGCATGTACATGTGCAGCATGCTCCGGGTGAGCCAGCAGGGACTGGTTTAGTCTTATCTTGATGGGAAGTGTTGACAGGTAGTGCATCACATGAAAGGCCTTACCAATCTTACCTGTCACTCCCAGCAGGAGTTGTCCTGATACGTCCTCCAGCCTCTCTCTCCTCTCAGCCTCCTCCATAATAAACCGAGGGAAAGCTTTTGTGCTCTTTTAGAGACAAATTAAAGACAGAAGAGCAGAAAATTGACCCACTCTGTTTCCCAAGTAAAATATGTAGAACTTCACTCTGCACCTTTAGGGCTTCACTTCCTATATTTCTTCTCCTTTTTTGAAGGGATTTGCATTTCTTGATTTTGTTCTAATCAGTCAAACTTCCTGGTTTATTTGTGTTCTCATGTAAACTTAGCTCAATGTTGTTTTTGTATTTACAGCTCACACTGCGCCCATTGTTTTTCATTTCCTATTTATCCTTTATTTTCTGTCACTGCTTTAGACACATAAGATTATGGTCTCTTTTTATGTATCTACTGCACAGCTTCGTCAACACAGTTTACGGGCATTTGTACCTTTAAACAAATAATACAGTATATCTGTTTTAAGACTTTGCATGTGGTGTTGATGTGCTAAAGTAGACTGCCTTTTTCATCTGCACCATTAACCTAATACCTGTTGTCAGTGGAGCACTCGTGAACTGGCAGCAGTGTTTCATTGCTACTGTGTCTCAAAGACACGTTTTGTATATTAAAGAATGTCCTTAGGCCTTCACAATTACAGTTACATCATTCATTTAGCACATTTTAAACCCTATTGATGGTACAAACATGTTGTGATCACTCTACTAGTCTAGTGATGTCAGCATTTACAAGCTTTAAAGATATCCTTTGTTTTTACAGGTTTTGCCAGAAATCTTTAAAATGTACCCTATTAGTAGATCTATGCCTAACAAAACACAATTATTATGCACTATATTTATTTCATTGCCATTTAAAAATGGGACTACAGTATTAGAGCCTGTGTTCCACCATCTTGAAATTAGGTGATTGATGATGTCACACGGCCCCACTGCCTGTAAACATTCCATTGTTTTCTATTGGAGTGAAACATTCAGGTTGTTTTTTAGATCATTTAGCAGCTTTTTCAGTTAAAATGACAACTTGTTCTGCTTGTGGTTGCTTTAAATCGGGTCTCTCTAACCTTTCTGAAACCATGAGCTACTTCAAATTTGCTGAATAATCCGAAGGACTACCATTTTTTTTGTTTTTGTTTTTTTTTTTTTTAAAGGATTTTTTGGGCTCTAGTGGCCTTAATATGACAGTTGCTTGACAGGAAAGGGATCAGAGAGAGCAGGGAATGACACGCAGCAAAGGGTCCCAGGCCGGGAATCGAACCTGGACCTGGCTGCAGGTGAGGAACTATAGCCTCCGTACATGGGGCGGGCGCTCAACCCACTGAGCTACACACCACCAGGACTACCATTTTGATACACACAGAATTACAGTACTACTACAATTTCCCAGTTTCATTTTAATTAAACAGAACGATAACAAAGAAAGACTTAGCATCTACTTAAAAACTTAAGAAATACTTAAGTTTCAACATGCAACACTGTATTTCTCCCAAATTTATGTAATTGTTTCATTTTCAAATGACCACTTCTGAAACATTTTATTTGGAAAATCATCATGTTCCTATTTTACTAGCATGTTCTTACAATATAACAATTACGTAAGATTTTATAAAACTCAATGCGTTCTTTTTTAATTTTTTTTTTTTTTTTTAAAACATCAAAATCTAAACACTAAATCTGCAGCATCTTTAATGAAATCCTATCTGCGATACTTGAACACAATTGTCTCAATGTTTCAGTGAAAATACACATTTAAGGGTAGTTAATTTGATACAAAAACTTATCAAGTGTAGCAGTATTTAACTCTACTAAGGCTCTTACTACATCCGTCGTCTGTGTGTTTGAAGCCTGGTAAATCATATTTTTTTAGATAGAGTTAACTGATGACTAGTCCTGCTGTTGGAACAGGCCTGAGGGCACTTCACATGGTCCATGCGGGCTAGCCAGGGCCCGCAGACACCGTGTTGGTGACCTCTGCTCTAAATAATCAAGAAAAGTTAAAGATGTCGATGTAACCCCCCTTTGTTTACCGAAAGAGGGAAAAAAAACTGTTGTGACCGCAGGGGCGACAGTTCCAACTTTGTGGTTTTGTAGTAGACAATGAGGCAGAGAAGAAGAGCTCTCCTAGGGGACCTTTACTCTCTCTTAAACAGTACTCCACTGACGCTCTGGGTTGTGATGCAGGCATGAGGATTTTGTGAGGCTTCCTTTATGTTCACTGCAGCACTGAGAGCTCACTCACTGGCACCGCCTACAGAGTTAGATAACATCATCTTTATTATCATTACACCAACAACTCTCACACACTGTGGAGTTTCCTCATTGAAGTGGAGCTCTGAGCCATAATTATTTCACACCTATGTATAACAGTATCCAAAGAAAGGTGTTGTGACAAATTATGTGACCTCGCCTATTGATGGTCCAGACAAAATGGCGGCTTTAGACACCTCTGTAGTCTGTTCCAGCTGAAGCCTGAGTCTTAAATACCTTTAATTCAAACTATAATTGTACTCGAGTATTTTTTTAGTCTCCCTCGTCCTACAGCCTGAGCACAGACGCGTTGTCGGCCTGTAATTCCTCATTATATTGGGTTCATATTGATGAGGCTGAATGAATGTCTTTCTGCATCTCATGTTCAGATTCACTCATATCTGAACATGACGGGGAACCATTTTTCAACTGAATTTCTCTAGAAATCAAACTCTAAAAACATGGATGTCAAAACTGGTGTTATGTGCTCTTTAAAAGTATCTGGTGATCAGAACCTTAAGATAAAGGACACTGAACCTTTCACTTTAGACTTGGTTATATTTGTTTTCCATTTATTTTAAATGTTGATGTAAAACTAAGGTTAGTATTCTGGTGAAAATATTTTGCCCACAGTCTGTGTTAAAATGTTTTACTCTGTTATTTTGTGATGATCAGGTGGAGTCCACTCAGAGTATGATCCGGATACTGGGACTTTCAGCCACTCTGCCCAATTATTTGGACGTGGCATCCTTCCTTCATGTCAACCCTTACATCGGGCTCTTCTTCTTCGACAGTCGCTTTAGACCTGTGCCTCTCGGACAAACATTTGTGGGCATCAAAACCAACAACAAGGTAAACAAAACCTGCTTTAATGCCAATTTATGTGAGATGATCAATATGCCCTATATATTCATGCCTGTAATGGCATGGCCCCATGTATATGTTTTTTCTTTTAATAAATCTTACAAGATCATTTTACATAGATCACCAAATATGATTTGTCTTGTTTAGATTCAGCAGCTTCACGACATGGAGGAAGTTTGTTACAACAAAGTTTTGGAGCAGATTAAAGCAGGTCATCAGGTAAGAAGGTTTTCTGAATGTCAACATGTTTTAGAAATGATTGAGTAATATAACGTATTGAACGGCTATTGAACGTACCGCTGTATTGACCGCATTCCAATAATTTTGCAATTTTCCGATTGCTCCTGATAAACTTAACGCAGTGATTTGACAAGTTTATGCTGTTTATTATTAACCAGCGCCGCTACCCATTCCACAAACTTCTATTTATTACCGGTATTTTATTTTTATTTAAACAATCAGCAATCTTATTTTATACATAAATATATAAATAAAAACAAATATTCAGCAGTAGTATGACGTCTGCTGTCACTCGCTCCCACACAATTTCCCTCCACGATCAGACACTGTCCTGCATACGGACCACGATGCCTCTGTTCCGTTAAACCTGTGAGAGCATCACTTTCCACACATCCGAAGCTTGTTTCTGAACGTTCAGTTCACTGTGATGTTCAGTGGCTGTTACAGTTCATTCATTCTGCAGTAGGGGTTACTGCCACTAATATTCTGCCTCCCGACACCCGCTTTCACTGGACACGTGTGTGACTTTCTGAAAAATCCACTCATAGGGGCGGATTCACTAAAGGTTTAGGGGTATTAAAACATGTGCAAACGTCACTCCACGCGCTAATAAGGGGTACAAACTCCAGGAATCAGGACTGCGTGTCTTCTGCACGTCACAATGCGCCCACAATCCAGTTAGCGCGTTTCTCTCTGATGAATATGCATAGTAGGCGGATCTCATAAGGGGAGCTAAAAAATGGTAGGAGGAAATGTAAATGAATTAATGCAGTGGGCGCAATGCAATTTCAATCAAATCAATCAAATCTGGAACTGTTTGCGGTGATTGTTTTAGCACCGGAAAATAGTACAACTGACAAGCAGGTGCAAACACATATGCAGAGATCGGCTGCAGTAAATGTTGACACAAAACACATTAGAGATGGGAAAAAAACTCGAGTTGGCCTTTCTAGTATAAGAAAATAATTTAAATAAAACAATTGTCACTAATAACTGCCACTGAATAAGAAAATGCACAGTAAAGACAAGTGTGTGAGGGATAGAAAAAGCTGGACACCCGTGCGTGTGGAGTCCAGTGTGGCTGGGGTGCAGAGAGGATGCTGTGCGCGGAGATTCATGGATGTAGCTCCGGATGCAGCGCTCCAATGAGCTCCTGTGTCTTTCTCTCCATATTTTGACTGTAAAACGTTGACTCGTGTCACGTTGATAGCAGGAGCGTCAGGCCAGAATCATGGCTGATGAGGAGCTCATACCTGTTGGATGATGGTCAGTAGATCATCTTCAAATGGTGCTGATCGACTGATTGACAGACTGTTGCTGCATTAACTCAGATCAATGGCATCAACAGATCAATTGGACGATTTCTGTCTAAATTTGCCTATTTTTCATGACTGATCAGAGCAATGTTACAGGACCTGATGGAACAGCCACATTAAAAGAGGGGAAAAATATCATTAGGTTTTAAAGTTGTTTAAAAAACAAAATGTTCTTTGTTTATTTTGTTTTCTACATTATTGAATATTTGTACAGCAGAGAGAAGTCCACCTGCCTCCAATTGAACTTTTTCAAATGTCATTTTGTGTTTCTGTGCACTCACCTCTCCTCATTGAACGAGCAAAATATCTATACGCGCAGCTATTAGTGCCACAATGTTGGTGAATTCCCCACAGCAGGTGAGGAAACGGCGCCACCAAAGGATTTAGGGACACACCTGGTTTACTACCCTTTATTTTAGATCTTAGTGAATCCACCCCATAGAGCATACTGCCGCATTGGCTGTACCCTCAACTTTAAAGGAAAAAAATAGCGTCCTAGTGACCTATACTCTCTAAAATACAGTAATATAGTAGATGTGCCAGTAGATATGCCATTTTGTGAATTATTTCCCCCATGCAAAATAATTTCCTCTTAATCCTTGAGCTTTTTTGATTTATTCTAACCTCAAAGGTGTGATACATAAAGTAATAACGGTAAACTTTGGCTTAAATAATGTATGCTTCAGAAGTGAGGAAGATGTAAGAAGAAGGCAGATTTAAGCACGATTGATGAGAGTCAGATTACGATGATTCCACAACACACAGTGTGTTAGATGTTCTGCACAAATGAAATAGCTTTACCTTTCAAATCTCCTGATCTTTTGTGGGGCCAAAGATCAAACCATTGAAAGGGTTATGGTCAGCAAAGGTTTTTGTTTTTTAACATAAATAAACAGCTAAAGCTCCTCTCTGTGGCCTGAACCAACCAGCTGCTGACACTCAAATTGATAAAAAATAAATAAAAAGGTTTTAGGTCAGGGTGCACAGTCAGATGCCCATTGCATGTTTGACACTAAAAGTAGCAGAAATGTGCTTGTGGAAGAAGTGGATGTGGTTTGAAGAGTTTCTGATTTTAGATGATATTTCTGAAGTCATGTGCTGAGTGTAGGTGACACTTACATACATCTAGTGACACACCTGAACACATCATCAGTAGTGTGGCTTGTTCTAGCATCAGACACTGTCTACCAGGTCACCCGCGGATCACACCACATGTTGATCCATGGGGATCCACCAATGGATCTCCATGGATCACCTCTTTGATCCCTCTTGGATCAGAGTTCTATCAAGTCCTTCACAGTGCTGGTGGTGTTTCTGATAGTTCTGATCATTGCTCCTCATGAACAGTTCACAGATCGTAATCACACTAAACTTGACCAAATTAACATCATGTTACTTGGTGTTTTTCTTTCTCAGGTGATGGTGTTCGTCCATGCTCGAAACGCCACAGTAAAGACAGCCATGGGGCTAAGTGAGATAGCGAAGAACCACGGGGAAATCCATTTCTTCCAGCCAGTGCAAGGTGCAGACTACGGCATGTGTGAAAAGCAGGTAAGAACCTCAAAGACTATTTCTGAAAAAGGGAACTGACAAACATAAAAAAGATGGGACATGACTTATCGTGGAAGTTTTATAAAATGAGGCAGGAGGGTGGAGTCTATTGTTTGCTTGTCCAGCTCCAAAGAACAACTGAATGCACCCTGCGTTATACGATGATATTACACACTACCATGTGATCAAACCCCGCCCCCAATTCCTCATGTCTCTGATGTGAGAGACCACCCACATTCACTACAAAAAAAACCCATTTGTTTTTAGTTCCTTAACTACTAGGCAACCACTGCCAGCTGGTTACGCATTCTTTGAAGAACCCTGGCCACCAAGACCACCAGCAGGCTCGATGTGGCAATCACTGCCCCCCCCACCCACCTTTCAGGGACTATGTGTGGGGTTGAAGATATCTATGATCCAAAATATAGCTCACACTATAGTCCAAGTTTCTTTTCACAAGTTTTTCAATCTACTCTCAGCTACGTGACACAGCTTATTGACATATTTACTATCATCAATGTTGAAACTGTCACAAAATGCTTTCTTTAAAGAAGATTAATACATAATCAAAAACAACCATACAGTATATGTTTGACAAGACTCTCGTCCCAAGGGAACTCATCAAGAACTTAGCAACTTTAGTAACTACAAATACAGTAAATTATGACTTTTGTGTTCATTTTGCTTATTTAACTGTATGTTTACAATTTAGAATCATAGCAACTGGGTGGCATTGTTAGCACCTGACATCGGATTTCCACTGGATGCGTAATTGTTGCAGCGTGGCACGATATGGCGAGTTGTAGTCAATACAAAGAGAAGCACAAAGCCATACAAACAGTTCATTGTGTCCTTTGAGAGGAGCAGAAGGAAATCGACTTGGTCCTGCCCTGTAGATCTTGTGCTTTTGTGGAGATTATTGTGACTCAACCATGGATAAGGTCAATATTTATGTATGAAATATGATCCAGTGTAGCCTTGCCTTTCGCCTGAAGAAAGCTGGAGATAAAGAAGGTGAAGTTCAAACTCTAAATCGAGCAAAACATCCGAAATAAATTAATAAAAGACCTAATTTCCAGGTTAATGTTGGATGAGACACGAATAAATAAGATATATCATGAGCTAAGGGGTACTTTCAAGAAGAAATAAAGGCTGAGGGATACATGGGGCAATAAAGTTTGGGATACACTGCTGTATTGGATCCAGTGCCTTGATGACGTGCACTGACAACGGAGGCCAACAGAAGCCCTTTAGCTTTCCAGCTCCATGTCAAGAGATTTTCCTCTCATTTTGGCTTTGGCCACAAGCAGCACTTCTGTTCTTCATCTCATTGTTTCAAGCTCAAAGTGGTGTTGGTGGTTCAGGTGTGTGTGTAATGAATGTTCTCTGTGCTGTGGGAGTACACAGAGGTAGAGCTATGTTCTTCCTCAGAGGATGGTCAGTCACAGTCCCAGGCTTTATATTCAAATGTGCTGCTGTGATAAATTTAGTAACCTTTTCCTCCTTTCCCTAGGGCTGAGCCATGATTGATGCGCCTTAATCTTCCTTCTATTTAAATAGAATATGTATACAAATCAGATCACTTTTCATGCTTGCTAAAAGTAGAACGAGAGACCAGAGATGAGTCGGGTCTAAAATTGCTGCTTTGTGTCCTGGTTAGTCTGTGAACTTTAAAAGCAGCTGAATTATATTTACATTCACTGTATATGAAGTCACTCCTGGTTTTTTCTGCCTGTGTCCATATTTAATGAGGAGCACTCACTCCATTAGTGCATATGTGAGTGTTGGGGAGTCCAGTATGCTCTGCCAGAAAGAAAAGGACCATCAGGCCCTCTCCATGCTAAGCCCACACACAGATAATGCACTGCTTATTTGCCCTACATTAATATTTATAGGTGTTTTTAATCTGCACTATGCATATGCAGTGAAATTAAGCCCCTTTTACGGTCAGTCCTATAACGCCCTGTGTTTTTTTCCTGCTTTCTAAGTGGATGTGTTTTCCTCACAGCTCTCCATGTTGTTTAATTGGTTTTATCTCCAGGGCTTCAGAGGCTGTCAGTCATGCTTAGATATATGAGGACAGCCGGTGGAGACACGTTCTTGTTAAATACTATTTGTGGATGGTTAGATATTGTGGAAAGTGGCTTTTTTTTTTTGCATATTGTCAAGAGTGGAGAGTTACTGAGGACCCAGCAGTTAAATAGCTAAATATCAGAGAACCCACACCTTCCTGTGTGCCCTGTGTAGTGGAGCTAAACACACACAGTGAGTACAAATAAAGTCAACTCCAGATTAAAACTGGTTTTAAATTTTTACTCTTCTTTTTTTATCATGTGGAGGGACATTTACTGTAGCCTTTAACTGTAATTTGTACAGAGGTGGCAAAAGTACTAGTCTTCAGTACTCAAGTAAAAGTATAGATACTAAAAATGACTCTAGGTAAAAAGTATTAAAGTTGCTCCTTTACTTGAGTAAAAGTAAAAAAGCACATGCTACTAAATGTATTTAAGTAAAATGTAAAACAAATGTCCCTTCAGTAATAAGACAGGGTTTTTCCAAATTCCTTATCTTTTATTTCTATAAGAACTTGTAGAAAACTGGTGCATGGAAACAAGTTAAAGCTAGGGTAGGCAATTTCCTCCAGATACACTTTTTAAGTTTTTGGTTGAAATTTTCTTCATGTCCTGACAGAAATTAAGAACTTATGTGCTCTGAAGAAGGAATGAAGAAAATCCATCATCTGTAGCAGCTGTAAATCTGTAATAACTTCGACTAATGGAAAAAAACAAACCATTTTTTTTAACCAATCACGTCTCCCTGTCTCACACTGAAAGCGCGTCACCGCTGACAGAGTTAAAACAGTTTTTAGTCATGTTTTTTAACGTATATAATGGTAAAGTTTATTGCTTACTTACTGCTCAATGAGACATGAGACAAAGTTTCTACACAATACATCGATGAGCTGAGCTCCTCTACTGCAGCAGCTGTGAGCATGCATGTGAGTGAGATGGAGCACAGAGGGAGGGGCGAGGGGGGTAAAGGCGGAGCTATCAGGGAGGCTACATTCAAAATCATGCTAGCTTTTGAAAATCGCCTACCCTACCTTTAAATCTGTTACCTTTGAGCACCTGGAGAATTTAGCACTCATGATAAATTAGATTTGTAAATAAAATGTATCAAGCAAAAAAGAAAGTGCAACTGCTCAATAAAACCCAGAGTAGCTTTGAGTTCAACATTTTTAAGAATTTGTAGAAAACTGGTATATGGAAATAAATTAAATCTGTTACTCTTTATGAACCACTGGAGAATTCATTATCGGTAATATTTTTAAATAAAAAAATGTAAGATAAAAGAAAAATGCAAATGCTCAAGTAAACCCAGAGCAACTTTGAGTTTAACATTTTTAAAAACTGGAAAATATTAACCATAAAACTAAGGGACCTGTCTAACAGAAATAAGCTCAAACTACCAAAATAGTGCGTCTTTTTACGTCGTGGCGTCATCTTCAAAGGTCTTAAAAGTAACGATCTCATTTTTAAAATGTAAGGAGTGGAAAGCACAGAAATTTGTTTAAAAAAGTCAGGAGTAAAAGTAAAAAGTCACCAAAGTTGTCACCTCTGAATTTGTAGTTGAAGTTGTAATAGTGAGTTGTTTTAAATTTTCAATTCCTTTTCAGCATTGAAGCTTAGTTTTAAAAACAAAGTAACTTAAAAACACAACACAAAAACAAACAAGTTATAAAATAGAATCAAGTTAGCGCTCATCAACCCAGTAATCACCAGAATGTTTCGTCTTTGGAGGATTCCATAGATTTGCTAGCTTCATGCTACTGGCAGAAAGTATCACATTAGTGATTTAATAATGTGAACATCATTTTTCCAGTTCTGGGTTTTCTATCTTTGGATGTTGAGCTGTTACGCTTTCCACGACATTTGTGCAAGGATTTTCTTAAGCCACAATGACATGCCATTCATCAGAATAGATTAATGCCTCCTTTTCTCAGAAAACATGACGATATCTCACCATAGAGAAATTAAACGAATTGTAGAAGCTTTTTTGTTTATGAATAGCTTATGACCAGAATAGAATAACTATTTTTCATCAATGCAACACGTTTAGTAGGAAACCCTGACATATTATGAAAACTCTTTCATAATCACCTTCAAGAATCCTTAGAAACGACCAAGTTAAAAGAAAACTTCTTATAATGCAATGAATTGCTGCCAAATATGAAATAACAGAAATAAATTTAGTTTCACGTTTGGAAGGATGGATAGAATATTTTCACTACAATGCAGCCTCATTTTTTAGCTGTACATAAATATATTAAATAATGCACAGTACTAATGTGTGACATGTCATTTACGATATAGTGTCAAAAACATTCTCACCGGTTTGAATATGTCACCCCCTAGTAGAAACGATAAATTCCCATTTTGGAAATTAGCGAGGGCCACGGACCATTTGTCCCACAATTTAGCCAAGAATGCCCCTAAAATTCTTGTTCTTCGAGCCAAAATTGCCCTTAAGTTTTTTGTCAACAACTTATTATTCTCTGGAGCAGAACGCTGTTCATGGGATCTTCGATGCAGAACCTCCGTTGTGTGCACCACGCTCCCGCCCCTCACACACAGACGGCGGTGCTCTTCACGCCACCTGAAGCTGCCGTGCTGCGATACATCATGGACCACTACTTGGTTAAAACCAGATAACCATCCAACAAAGTGAACCAGTCCAAGTTCCTCCGCCAGATCCACCCAAAGTTCCACAAACACATTGACTGAGATGAACCCACAGCAACAATTATGAACTGGAAACTCAACTAAAGCTAACCTGCTGAGCTAACCCACTGAGCTAACCCACGGACACACAGGCTAAAGCTAACAGCTTCATTAAAGGAATAGACCAAGCAAAAAGTACACAGCCTACTGTTACAAAACCACAAAGGGGCTTGGATTTGTTTATAGTCAGATTTAACACTTGTATGGAAGAATAAAGGCTAACATGTCACACGTCATGTGAAATAAATGTTAGCATTAATACAAATGTCAATATTCATTCCTCCCAACTTGTGAAATGCAATATTTTTAATTATATTTCACGTGTTCACAGACACATAGCTGGTCCTATTAGACTAATGTAACTATTGAGATTATTACACCTAAATATACTGAATGATTAAATCATCAGCTTGATTTGGATTAATTATAGGAAATCAGAGATATATTTATCAACCATAATTTTATGTAACTCATTATCGAAGATGAAATAAACAAGATTGAGCAGTAGTAAAACATTATTGGAGTCATTTTTGCCTTTTTTTATTTATGAAATAATTGCACTTTAACTGAGGAAATAAATTCATTGTATACAATGACACTAATAGTGTCCCACATGCATAAATATATTCCATAAAATATCAGCCCATGAGCTCTTTGGGTCATCAGCTATTGTAGCCTTTTTTTAATGTGTCTAGTGTTGATGTATTCAGATTTATTTGCATTTGTAAAGAACCTGTTTATACTTTAAGTTGGAAATTGTTTTATTTGTTTATTTATTCATTCATTGTCATTTGTTTTTATCGTTATTGTGATAAATATCTGAAATTATAGGATCATTTTTTTAGTCTATTTCGCCATCACTAACGTACAGGTGTTTCTCAATCAATAGGGAAATGTAGGGTTTAGCTGGTATTAGAAGTAGCAACAGTTCTTTTCGACTTGGCACACAGTCTTTTTTTTTTATATTTCTTAGCAGTGCAGATAATCAATGGAAAGAGCATTCACACAGCGCTCTGAAAAACATGCAGCTCATCTCTATCCTCTCCCAGCTCAGATGTACCACTTGCCTTAATTACTTAGACGCAAGAAAAAATACTACACATTTCCCTAAAGTATATAATCAAGTCGATAAATCGTTAACAAAGATCACAAAAAAATATATACCACTTCCTGCAACGGTATCCTCCAATTTAAAGTATTTGCATCAGATGTTTCAAAACAAAACACAGGAAACTATATATTGTATTTATTTCATTCTACACAGGGGAGTCTTTATGATATACAGTGAAGAAAATAAGTATTTGAACACCCTGCTATTTTGCAAGTTCTCCAACTTAGAAATCATGGAGGGGTCTGGAATTTTCATGGAAGGTGCATGTCCACTGTATGAGAGATAACCTAAAAAGAAAAATCCAGAAATCACAATCTATGATTTTTTAACAATTTATTCGTGTGATACAGCTGAAAATAAGTATTTGAACACCAACGTTAATATTTGGTAGTGTAGCCTTTGTTTGCAATTACAGAGGTCAAACGTTTCCTGTAGTTCTTCACCAGGTTTGCACATACTGCAGGAGGGATTTTGGCCCACTCCTCCACACAGATCTTCTCTAGATCAGTCAGCTTTCTGGGCTGTCGCTGAGTAACACGGACTTTCAGCTCCCTCCAAAGATTTTCAATTGGATTTAGGTCTGGAGACTGGATAGGCCACTCCAGAACCTTGATATGCTTCTTACGAAGCCACTCCTTGGTTTTCCTGGCTGTGTGCTTTGGGTCATTGTCATGTTTGAAGATCCAGCCACGACTCATCTTCAATGATCTGACTGAGGGAAGGAGGTTTTTGGCCAATATCTCACAATACATGGCTGCAGTCATCCTCTCCTTAATACAGTACAGTCGTCCTGGCCAATATCTCACAATACATGGCTGCAGTCATCCTCTCCTTAATACAGTACAGTCGACCCCATGAGCAGAAAAACACCCCCAAAGCATGATGCTACCACCCCCATGCTTCATAGTAGGGATGGTGTTCTTGGGATGGTACGCATCATTCTTCTTCCTCCAAACACGCATAGTGGAATTATGACCAAAAAGGTCAATCTTGGTCTCATTTGACCACAAAACTTTCTCCCATGACTCCTCTGGATCATCCAAATGGTCATTGGCAAACTTAAGACGGGCCTTAACATGTGCTGGTTTAAGCAGGGGAACCTTCCGTGCCATGCATGATTTCAAACCATGACGTCTTAGTGTATTACCAACAGTGACCATGGAAACAGTGGTCCCAGCTCTTTTCAGGTCATTGACCATGTCCTGCCGTGTAGTTCTGGGCTGATTCCTCACCTTTCTTAGCATCATTGAGACCCCACGAGGTGATATCTTGCATGGGGCTCCACTCCGATTGAGATTGTCCGTCATGTTTAGCTTTTTCCATTTTCTAATGATTGCTCCAACAGTGGACCTTTTTTCACCAAGCTGCTTTGCAATTTCTCCATAGCCCTTTCCAGCCTTGTGGAGTTGTACAATTTTGTCTCTGGTGTCTTTGGACAGCTCTTTGCTCTTAGCCATGCTGACTGTTTGGGTCTTACTGATTGTATGGGGTGGACAGGTGTCTTTATGCAGCTAACGACCTCACACAGGTGCATCTGATTCAGGATAATACAGTGGAGTGGAGGACTTTTAAAGGCAGACTAACAGGTCTTTGAGGGTCAGAATTCTAGCTGATAGACAGGTGTTCAAATACTTATTTTCAGCTGTATCACACGAATAAATTGTTAAAAAATCATAGATTGTGATTTCTATATTTTTCTTTTTAGGTTATCTCTCATACAGTGGACATGCACCTTCCATGAAAATTCCAGACCCCTCCATGATTTCTAAGTGGGAGAACTTGCAAAATAGCAGGGTGTTCAAATACTTATTTTCTTCACTGTATAATGCATAAGGTCAAAAAGATGTTGGTCGACCAGTCGGTATCTCCATGTGCACTCCACACTCTGTCAGGACGTCATCTATGTTTATTTCTGCATCACTGCAGCGTGGCATGGAGGCAGCTCGTGGCACTGCTCAGGTGTTATTGAAGGGTGGTCTTCAGCTCCTCTGCATTATTGCTCTGGTGTCTAATCTTTGTCTTATCGTTACTGTTGGAATGTGTCCCTGAGTGACAGGTTGTTCACTTTCTGGGTGTGGGTGTGGCTACACATCGGCGAGCAATTAAATAAAAGCCAGCCTATCTCTAACTGGGTTTCCATTGCTCTTGGAAATGCGCAAAATTTAAATACCACAATAAAAACTGGTGATGGAAACACCTGAATTTTGAAAAAGCACTCCAATACCGCTAAAAGGTTTTGACGCTTTCATGAGGAGGTATTTCAGACGTTTCGATATTGAAATGTGTCGCAAAAGTATCATGGAAGAACTTTTTTTGCAAATACACGTCGCAGAACGTGACATACCTGGTCACATGATGTGAGGTACCTGGTCACATGACCACTTCTCTTCAAGAAAACATGACGTGGTATGTGTAAACAGAAGAGGGGACTGGGAATTGCGTTATACTTAAAAATGATTACTGCCACATTAGATGTGAAACAACAAAGGAATATGGAGTGTTATAAGGAGGTTCTGAATGTTACGCAGGGTGAGATTTCACAGGAGTCACGAGGCTCCTGCCTAAAGCAACGTTAAATGGAAACACGGTCAAAGCGCAATTATACTTTGTAGACATTTGGAAACATTGCTTTTATTTTGTGGAAATCTGTAGTGAAACACAGCTATTGTCAGTAATGAGTGCGTGCAGGCCACACTGATTCAATGGCTTTGTGAGTTTTGACCTTCGTTGTCTGGTATTTCCTGCTCTTGCTGTGAGAGTGGCTGCACCGCCAACAGGTTATGGGCCCAGTAAGGAGTTTGGAAGCTGATGGAACCAGTTTTGTTTTGACAGCGATAAAAAAGAACTATGAGAAGTTTCTGGCACACTTAGTCCTGTTCAGCCTCAAAAACACCGTTGTGACCGAAGCCCATGGTGTGAACGATGATGGTGCCGACGAGGACGCCAGTAAGAAATAAGATGCGTATGCAGTCATGATTCAGTTCTTGGACGACAAGAGTTTGACGTCATTGGGCTTAGATCAGGTGACTCTGCTGGCCAATCAAGCACAGTGATGGCTTGGTCAATAAAGCAGGTACTGATGCTTTTAGCAGGAAAATCAATGAAATGAGTATTTTCATGAAGCTGATACATGAAGTGGAAGTAGATGACAGCCACCCCCAAGCCATCAATGACTTACTCTGGGAGCTTAATGTCCAAATGAGCGTACACACTTCTAATGCCTTCCATAATTCAGGAGTGGCTTGACCAATGAAAAGGAGCAGTTGTAGCCCATCACCTTGATACGTCATTGTGGGTGGGCTCTCTAACCCCTAATATTCCAGTTTGAAGCTCACTCTTTGTCAATCTCCCTAAATTCTTAAAAAGGCTTTTCTTTCCTATTTTCTCTCAGCTGTGGTTATCTTTTTTTTACTGTTTCCTCCCACCTAACTCTTGATAAATGTGCTTAGAAACAGCATTTTTAGAAAAAAACAGCTTCTTTTGCAGCTTACTTTTCTTATGGGGAGTGTCAGGGATGACTGTTCAGTCAGCACTCTTTCCAATGATTGTGTAGTCTGTTGAAATTGCCTGAGACAATTTAAAGACTACAATGGAATGCTTCAAGAACAGATCTAGATGGGATCCTGCTGGATGAATGGACTTTAAAGGTCCCATGTTATGCTATTTTTCATCCATCTTCATTTGTTCTAAGAACCCCAAAAACATAGTATTTGAGGTTTATTTTCCCAAACTCACCTGTTTCCAGAGTTTTAACCTCTAAAAATTCACTTTCTGAGCAACTCTACACAAACAGGCTGATTTGAGTGCCACTTATGCATATTCATGAGTGGGCGTGTGTAGAAAATACATACATAGCACTGCGCGAAGGATGCAGAAATGCTCACCTTTGTGCGCTGGGCGTGTCTGTTTACATGTCAATCACGGCAGAGAGCTTCCTGGAGGCGCGGCTTCTCTAGCTCAGTGTCGCTTCAAAATTTGTCATCAAAGTGGGAACGCGTCATGAAATTGCAGGTGTTTGGGCTCACCCTGCAGTAAGAAAGGAGCAAATCATCCTCCTTAAAGCAAGGAAAGTCGATTTAGCGTAACATGGGCCCTTTAAGGAATGGGTTGGACACTCTTGGTTTAGTTCAAAGCATATTCACGTAGAACAGCCCAGTCAAAGTCTAGACTTCACTCCAATTGAAAATCTCTGGCAAGACTTGAACAATTCTGTTCACTGATGTTCTCCATCCAGTCTGACTGAACTGGAGCTGGTTTACAAAGAACAATAGACAGAAAGGTCAGTGTGTAGATGTGCTGAGCTGGGATTGGTTTATCCCAGTGGTTCTCAAATTTTTTTGGCTCAAGTACCCCTTTCTCTTATTTCTGAATCCAAGTACCCCCTTATGTCCTACTACTACATTTTGCTCAGAATTCTGTGAAAAAACAACTATAGAGCATAATGATGGAATGAATGATTGATAACACATTTTAAAGAATCTCATTTTGTAAATAAGTGGAATTAAACAGTATTTAGTGCCTCCTGATTAGATTGATTTTTATAGTTTTTGTTATTTACGGCCGCATCCCTCCTGGTGTGGGACCAAGTGACTGACCTTTGTTTTATCAGTTCATGTTCTAATCAAGATTATTTTTATCATCATTTTGTGTGTTTTTGTGTCATTTAGTGTATTTTGTTGTTGTTTGTGTGTTCTTTTCATTATTCAGTAATTTTTTCCATTATTTTGTGTGTTATTGTTGTCGTTTTTGTGTGCTGTTGATATTGTTTTAATTATTATCTCTTGGTGTGTGTGTTTTTAGTGTAGTTTGGTTGTTTCTTATGTCTGTTATTTTTGTGTATTTTGTGGTGATCTTGTGTTTTTCTCTCATTTAGTGTGTTTTTGTTGTCGTTTTGTGAGTTGCTGGTAATATTAGTATGATTATCATTTTGAACTAACAAAATAAACATTATGAAACCCCATATTTTAATGCTTTCATTTGTAAATTTTTTTATTTGCCTCTCTCTCTATCTCTGGAGTACCCCCTGTAGTGCCATTGCGTACCCCTAGGGGCACACGTACCCTCATTTGAACAACACTGGTTTATCAAAAAGGACTTGCAGCAAGACTACAAAGTATTGACTCAGGGAGGGGCTGAATCATTTAGCATGCTAAACTTTGCTGCTTTTGTTTTTGTTTATTTTCTACCATTTGATGATTATTGACCTTTGACCTTCATCTACGGTCATGAACTTTGAGTTGTGACCAAAAGAACAAGATCTCATGTAGGCAAAAGGATCCAGCTGAGTTAGCACGGGCATCTGTTTTCATTGCATGTCTAGATAGATGTTCCGGGCACCTCCCACATGGAGAAGGCAGGAGGGCCTACGTCACTCAGCTGCCCTGAGAACGCTGTGAGGTCCCCTCTATAAAGCTGGAGAAAGTGTCCCAGGAGAAGCAGTATCTCTGCTGCTCCTATGACTCAGCTCCAGATGAGCAGAAGAATGGATGGTATTTGACCACCATGGATCATGTTCCTTCCGCTTTAACTATGTACTAATTAGTGATGCACTGAAATTCCGTCCATCGACCGGAACAGGATGTTTGTGATGATGCGAGCTAACAGCGCGCACGATTCTCCGGAAACGGGCCAACTTGTTTGTGGACTCGCGGAGCGGCTGTATTTCAATACATCTGAGCACTTAAGTGTCTTTTAAGCAGAGTTGACGGAGCACGTGTGTTTTATGTTTCTGTCATGTCGACACTGTAGTTACTTGTCGCCCTCCATCAGCACGGACCGTTCCACGGCAGCTGTGCATCGATAGCATCTGGTTTCAGAGTCTGTCAGTGCACGTTTTCAGAGATCTTCTGGACTTCATCACGACTGTACTTGGTCCATTTTTATAAAGATCATTACTTAGATGGAATTAAAATTAAACCAGCGCGCACAAAAAATTATCCACGCTGCGATCAATGCACATGGAGTACACGCTCTGATGAATAAAGTCAAGCTGATTTTCATCAAGGACTTCTCTCTTCTTTGAGTTTTAATTTGACTCTCTTTCAGAAGCTCACAGTCTATTGTAGTCCTGTACATTATTATTTAATGTATGAGTGGGTCAAGTTAAACATGTATTTCTTCATATACTAGTACAGTGTCCGTCGGAAGTATGCATTCATGTGGCAGCTTAAGTAGAGTTTATTATGTCCAAATGAGTATGTGTTTGAAGGTTGGATGTACAAAGAGGTGTACTGTACATACTCTGTGCTCTGTAGTGTTATAAAGGGGTTTATTTGCGGGTGCAAAATAAAACAGCGTTTGCGATTTCCCTGGTTTAATTCTATGAGACATGAACATGATAAATGTGTTTGTTGTTTTTTTTACTCACTTTTATATTTTTTTGTTTGGTGTATTTTTGGAGTCGATATGTGTATTTGTGTATCTTTCTGTTGTCATTTTGTGTATTTTTAGTATAAATATTTAGTTTTGTGTATTTTAGTCATTTTCATATTTTTTTTGGAGTTGTGTATTTTTTATTCTTTCAGTTGTCTTTTTGTGCATTTTTTGTGTTTTATTTTACTCATTTAGTATATATAAATAAATAAATACCGTGTGTGTGTCTTCCGTGAAATGTTTGAGCCGCTGATGACCAAACTCCATAGTAATTGTAGCGCCAATCAGAAAAGTAACAAAACTGCGCAAAACAAAATGTAAAGCTCCAAACTACATGAGTGAGTAAGTAAATTAAAGTATTATCAACTATTTGGCTGTCTTTTAAAAAATACAAAAATCATTGTTTACCTTCGAACCGAGTGGTCAGAGCTTAGCTTCCATGCACGGCACCACAGAGAATCTGCAGTTTTCCAGATGGAGTATTGAACAGGTTGAGGTCAATACCGACTCTTGTGAAACAGCGCATTATTGAACAACAGTTATATGGTTTAAACAATGGGAAACGTGTCTGCAGAAGACTCACCAGTGGCCGACGGTTTCAAATGATCTATTCAGAGAGCTCCGTGTTTGAGACGCTAACAATAACATGGCACAGGAGGAAGTGGAGTCGGCAGTGGCTCACACACACGAACATCAGTGACTAACATCAGCCCAATAAGTGAGACTTAAGAGCTTTGCTAGTTTATCTGTGCAAGCACGGCTGCTCAGACGCTCCTCTCCCCTCTCCGGTATAAAACTATCTTCTTCTCTCTCACTCGTGTTTACAGTCTGTGTCTGCTTGGCTGTGTGCGCAGCGATTGGCTCTGGCTGCACACGTGACTCTTGCTTGTGTGAGGAGCTGTGTAGTGAAATAGATATAAATGGTGCGCTAGCACCCCCTCACACCCTGAGACCAAAAGTTGAATAGGTTTCATTTCGAGGCCGTTCAGAAGTGAAATAAAATTAAAATAAACATTTGGAAATGACGAAATTACTCCAAAATAACAGATACACACACTCGGGGTATTTGGAACCCGTTGACCGAGTTTCAGGTCGAACTGGGATATTTGCTCCACACACACACACACACACACACACACACACACACACACATCCACACAGACCTCCCTTGCTTTTATAGGTGTATACATATATATATATATATATATATATATTTTTTTTTTTTAAGCATTAATATCAATTTCTACAAATTGCACAGTTTTAATTTTAGTGAGGTTAGTACACATTTATAGCCATAAACGCAATGGGACTGCATATTCATTTATTTCAGTGTTTCAGTTTTTTCGGCCTTGGCTTTCTCCTTTTCGGTTTTTGGTTTTGGCCAAGAATTTTTATCTCGGTGCATCCCTAGTACTAATGTATAGTCTCACAGTAATGAGGCTGTGTAGATTTAGCACAACCAACATGTGGCCTTCAGTGAACATAAGTTTGTAAATATGAGCTAATTCCTGATTAAAACACATTTTTTTGTTTCTATAATTGTCATAATAGCCATTATGTTTATTATAGATTGTGTAGAATTGGACTCATGTATGCTGTACTTGGGGGTGAATGTTTTTAGATGGCACGCAATCAATTTCACTGCTAAACGTAAATAATGTGAATTAAAAGTTTTTAACTGAAGTGCGTTTAGATAACTTTGACTTATTTTGGAAATGTCTGTATGGACTCTTTTAATAGGTGGTCAGGTATCACTGTCCTCTCCATACTATTGCACTGACTCCCACTATCAGCCTCTGCTTTATTCTGCAGGCAAACAGGAAGGAAACACTTCTGTGGAGGTTAGGTGACACCTGGTGGTCCCTCGAGTCCACTACACAAATCAGGTTTTGAAAGTGCATGAGTGAGAGCTGTGATATAACCTCTTTTACTGGACTGTGTTCCGTGTCAGTGTAAAGCATGCTGTATTACACAGTTTTCAAACTGTGCTAATGCAGAAAAGGTATGACAATTGTTTTGGTTTAAATATAGAAATGACCAAAATGACTGTGCCGCGCTATGAGCACAAACTGCTCCAAAAGCTCCTTGTCTGACTGGCCTTCAGATGTTCAGCTTTCCTGTTTGACAAGGCGATCCGACGCCTCTGTGTGTGAAACCTCCAGAGACTCTGCAGCATCAGCAGACTAGTCTCATTAATGTCTCCGCTTTCTTTCCGTTTGCTGCTATTTTTACCAGTCTAGTCCACTTCTACCTCGTTGAGTGTGTCAGATTTGTGACAGGCTGTCGCCGTGCTAAAGCCGCTCCCCAGAGCCCTGATCAACAACAATGAGCCACAACCTCAAAAGCTGCTGGAGACAAGAGTGACAGAGCAAAGTGACAGGTTCTCACTCCACAGAAAGCAGACTTTAAATAGAAAGCTGAAGCAGTGAAACAGGAAGCATATCTGCAGTCTGGTAGCCTTTTATGTTATCATGCTAAAGCACCGCATGTCCATTTCACTCTTTAGTTACTTCCTGATCAGCAATAAAACAGCTGAGGGAGGTCTAAGTGTTCCTCTCTGGTACCATGTTGAGCAACAATGGCCACGTTTACATGGGAGCTTTAATTCATCTTTATTTCAGAATAAAAGTTTAATCCTCTTTAAACTGACCGTGTAAACACTTAAATCCTAATGCAAATTTAATTCCAAATTGAATTTAAATCTGAATTAGGTGGCTGGTTTATTCCAATTTCAATTACCAATTAAATAATTCCTCTTTCTTGTAAACACTTAATTCCGCTTTGCATTAATTGCGGCCCTTCTGCAGATGCGGGACTTGCCACAATGACGCGCTGGTGACGACATAGTCCAAGACGGCCGGCCGATAAGCATAAATGTGTCACGTTCGCCCCCCTGTCCAATCAGAAGCCTTCCCAACACCCAGACCTAAAGCGGAGTTGAATAAAGCCAAATAAACTGGTTTTTCATGTAAACCTCAATTCATAATTACTAGTTTCATGTAAACACGAAGCAGAATAACTAATTCAGAATTAAAAAACATCATGTATCCGTGGCCATTGTAATGATATTTATTCTGGCTACATGAATTCCTTTTTGTGGTGCACCAACATGTTGCCCACTGATTATGTAGAATATTAAATTACACTCAGGACTGTAACATGAGAGTCGATCCTGGAGAGAAAGACGCTTCAGTTTGTTTTGTGAAATCGTCACCAACACCCGTGGTCGAGCTGACAATCCAGTGGGAGGCAGCAGTGAAGCAGCGTGGGAAAGGAAGGAGTTGAACTTTTCTCACCTTGTCTTGCTGACTGAAGTTTGTCACAACAGACTAACACCTACCTGTTTGATGACTGCCTCGTTTAAGTGTAGAAATAGAAATAAAATGGAGGATATCACAACAGTAATTAAATGTAGAATATAATGAGGAGACTTTTTCATGAGCCACATGGGCTTAGATTCTTCCTGTGTGACTCATTCTTCTCTCAGCTTGGCCTCACAGCAGGTTCAAGCTGCTCATGCAAGACTGAATGAGCCAATTAGATCCTTATTTACTGGCTCCATTATGATTTTATCTGTTTGGAGCTGACGTTTCAACGCTGGACTCCCACAGCGATCGCTCCTGGCTTCAGAGGGTACTTTCTAATTTTGTCACTCATGCTATTTTTAAGCCAATAAATCTGACAGTTTGATTAATGTTCCTGTCAGAAAACAAGTGAACATTTCAATGTGACTGCTCCACTCGTTGCTTGTTCAGATCACAGGAAATATGTGAATACAACACTTTTGATTAAGGTTTACAGTACAAGCATTTTTTTTTAAAAGGTTTTACCACATTTGTTGCTTTATACTATTCATATAAAATTACATTAACGATTACCCATAATCAATTACAATTCAATTACAATTAGTGATCAGCATTTTTTCCAATTTCAATATTTTTTTATTCTCAAAGTCAATTACAATTACATTATCAATCACTAAAGTTAAATTACAATTAATCACAATTACAATTACATTCTCAATTACTAAAGTTAAATTACAATTAATCACAATTACTGAGCCTGAAATAAAAGTTAACCTTCCTCTTGTATTAGCTTTCTGTTAGCATCGCTTATGCTAACAGGTCCCAAACCAGCTGTAAAATACACTAAAAACAAATATTTATCATCTAATTTATTTCCTATCTATTGGTTACTCTGTTTGGCTTTTTAATCAATGAAAACATTTGTTTTTAATGTTTTTGGTTTCTGTGTTTTTTGTGATAAATACCCCTAGATTTTTATTTTTTTTTTTTTTAATTGTTAAATGTGGGAAAGCTTGATATGAAACATATTTTAGTAATTGTTAACTAAATATCTGTAGAACTGTAACATGGTTCCCCAGTTAGGCGTTACATTATGACATTATTTATTGCATTTTTATGGCAATTACAATTACAAACTCAATTATCCAAACTCAATTACAATTTAATTATGACATCAACAGATTTTTAAAATTACAATTACAATTAAGCCATGTTTGTAATTAATTATCAATTACACGATTACAGTTCAAATTGACCCCAACCCTGACACTATTCATGAAAAGTATCTGGATCTTACACTAGTCATTAGAGGAAGAATCCTCCATCATGTCAAACAAGGAAACATCTAGAATCTTCTTTAAGTCCATCCATTCCATCGATAAATAGACTTTAACCAGCCTGTATCCAAGGCAACATGATTGAAAGATGCTGCTGTGAAATTAAATTCCCTTGTAGCCACTCAGCTCAGGAAAAGTCTGCAAACCATTGAGTGAAAAACTCAGAACAAGCTGGAGCACCTTAGGAAGTTGAATAGATGTGAAGAGCTGCTCATCCTTTCTCCTCTCTCCTGCCTGTCCAATATTAAGAGCCTGTCTGATTGAGCAACAAATCACATGACCATCAAGGGCCATCAAATAAAATCAGCAGTTAGCCACCGTAGCACTACTGAGCAGACTAAATGAAAGGTTCTCCTGAGAGCTGCTGGTGTTTGTGATGCTGTGAGAGAAGCATCTATATTCAGCAGCAACATCTTTAAAACGTCCGTGTGTATAGAGCCAGTTCAATTAGAATGCAAAAATAAGCAAAGGTAAAATCTGCATGTTTCATTCTATTATAAGTTAAAGGTCCAGTATTATGCTATTTTTCACTCATTTCCATTTGTTCTCAGAACCCCAACAACATAGTATTTCTGGTTTATTTTCCCAAACTCGTCTGTTTTCTGGAGGTTTAGACCCTGAAAAGTCACTTTCAGAGCGCTTCTAAAAACAGACTTCATGCTTCAGCGTGTGTTTATCACAGCAGCAGTAGCAGTAAATAATTAACAGTCTTTTTCTCTTCCTCACCTCCTCTGACCACAGGAATAATCCATTTAAGACGATATTCCATTGTTTTGTTGGACCGTTGCGTCGCACTGGGTCACAAACACGTCAGATCATCTCATAAAGGTGATAAAAGGTTGTATAACGGCTACTAAAAATGGAACTGATTGTGAGCGCTGTTTGGTTTATTTATATACTGGATTATCTACAATATATACAGAACATACAGATATTAACTATAATATCAACCTGCCTTTGCTATGTTTGTTTTACCTGTGAGGTAGTTTGAGAGGGAGGAGCTCACATTCTTATGCACACAACCCCACAGACACTATATCACTCTGCAGCCACACACACACACACACACACATAGCTTAAAGAACCCTCTGATTAAACCAGAATCAGCTTTTTAACGCAGTTGCATGCAGCTGTAAATGCTCACTCAGGGCCAGGAGTGGAGGGAGTACAGATCCTCTTCTATCAGGGTTTATAGAAGAGGCGGGGCCAACAGTGACAGTTAGTGACGCACAATGGTCCTAATGATGTCACGTCACATAATCTCTCAGCCAATAGCAACATTCTATTGTAATAGCCTGGGTTCAACCCTTAAAGGGCAGTTACTCTGACATTTTACAACTAAATACGCAAAAGTAAAATACTTTTACTAGAATGTTAAAAGTTGGACTAGGATCAATCAACAGCACTACTTAATACCCAAATATATATGTATATGTATTCAGAAGAAAAAAGTAGTTTGGGGTTTACTATTTAAGCAGGGACATAATGTGTCCTATCCCTGCTGATGACTCAAGTCCTGTCCAGGGTGTTCCTTATGTCCCCATGTCAGTCAGCTGTGATGGATTCCACCAGCCTATCACAGCCTGTTTGAGTGGAAGGTGAATGAAGTCCATGTAACTTCATGGTAGAGTATGTCGGGACATTTTTTTTTATGATTTCCTCCCTTACAAAAACCAACTATCAGAATAAGTTGGTTAAGCAATGATGTAAGTAGTTGGCTGGGTTAGCCTCAGTGTTCACCACAGCTATTGATTTGTAGCTAACAGAGCCTAATGGGACCTGATCAGGGTCTCACGTCACTGTCAGAGGAGCACAGCCCTAACACACCTTAGATTAGACTGTGGAAGCATGGCTGTAACACACTGACACCTCAAAGCAGAGCCACAGCGTTTCAATTAGACTCTTTCAGCAGCTCAGAGAGAACTCAGAGAATGGTTCTCGTCCCTCTGAAGACTCCCACCAGTTCTTCCCGTGTTCATGGCTGTGTTCGAAATGTCACCCTCCGTACTGTAAACTACAAACTCAATGAATATACACTGTCTATTATATACTATAAGTATGATTAGGACGATGAACCTTCCCACTGAAGTATACTTCCAAGTTTCCCAAGATGCATTTGGAACTGACGACAAAAACATGAAGCACACTGAGGCTGAATATCTCTGTTGATTCTCCACCTTTGAAAGTTCTGAAAGTGACCAAGTAGAATATCAACATGTGCTCATTTGATCCATAAAACTCTCTGAAACACATTTCATGCTGACATTTGGAGACCCGCCATTGTGCTACTGACAAAAGTGTAATCAAAAAGTGACAAGAAATGATGGAAAAGGTGGTGAAATGGGATTTAAAAAAACCATAGATTGGTTAAAAGTTTCTAATTAGAGTGGCCGAAAAACAAACATAAAATGTGTAAAAAAGGTAAATATTGGAACAATTAGTAGTAACAATTAGTTTTAAACTGGCAAATAATGGACATGAAAAATTGTGAATGTCGTTAAATTGGCAAAAATAATCATGGAATATAATGAAAATAGATTAAAAGTGACAATAATGGTTTAACATATGCAATATTAGGTGGAAAAGCAGTTGAAATAATTTATAAGTGCAGAAAAAGGCAATGAAATTTGATGAAGTGACAGAAATTTGAGTAATGTAGCAAAAATGAATTAAGAGGAGCCAAAAAATGGCAAGAAAAAGTGATGAAAATAGATTAAAATATGGCAAGTTTGGTGTAGTTGCTGAAAAAGGGTTGAAAAATAAGCAAAAATTGGGTCAAATTGTTAAAAAAATATTCTTAGTATCATGAAGGCATCTGGCGACCCCCTCCCAGTGTCTCGCAACCCTAAATGGAGTTCTGACCTCAAGGTTGAGAACTCTCATTTGTGTTTAAATGTTTGTTTTAACCAATCACCAGTTGGTTTGTTAAAGCTCCTGTGAACGAGTGAGAACCACAGCATTAAAGTGAAGGATAAGGATCAGGTAACTGTTCCACCTTCACTTACATTTTATATATATAGTTTCCAGAGCTGCACAGCAGGAAACCACAGATTTCACTCGTCCTTCTTTGATTTGGCAGCATTTTTTTTTTTTTTTTTTTTGTTTCCACTGCAGTTGATGCGTGCAGTGGAAACATTCACTGAGCGTGTGCGTGTGTGTGTGTGTGTGCGCCTGTGTGAGTGAGGCTGACAGCTAGCTGGCAGTAATAGGCTCTCTGTGCACTGCACAGGCCTGCTGGGTGCTGACCTCCATTCAGACGTCCTGGGAGAGAGATAAAGCTGTGTGATGAGGACTGCTGCAGCTTGGTTGGGTCGTTGACCCACTGTCAGTCACTGTGTGTGTGTGTGTGCGTGTGTGTGTGTGTGTGTGTGTGTGTGTGTGTGTGTGTGTGTGTGTGTGTGTGTGTGTGTGTGTGTGTGTGTGTGTGTGTGTGTGTGTGTGTGTGTGTGTGTGTGTGTGTGTGTGTGTGTGTGTGTGTGTGTGTGTGTGATGAACAATCAACAGCATTTCTACACCAACCATGTTAGATGTTTGTGGACTATTAAAGGAATAGATTCAGTACTAATCTCTAAACCGTTTGAAGGTTTTCTTTAATCAGTCTCTGATCATTGGTGTTGATCTGAAGACAGAGGCCATATTTTTGGGGTTAAGGGAACCTCTCGGAGTCGGTGTTTCTGTAGTTTCCTTTAATATCCATTTGACACTGACTTTGCACTCCTTTCCTTTTCTAGTCATCATAAAACCTCATGTTGCAAAGGCAGATGAGCGTTCCTCTGTACCTCAGAAAGGAAGAATTAGAAAAAAACACCCCAAAATAAGAGAACGTTTTTTTAAAATATTTTTTTATATTACTAATGAAAAACTAGAACCAAGCTACAATAGCCTCATGTAAAGGATTTTTTATATCTGTGAGTGGTGAAATAACCCAAAGTTGGGGTCCAAAATGAAACCGTCGACGCATAAAGAAAAATAGTTTTATACCCCAAAAAAGTGTAACCTTTATACTGTAAATTAAAACAGAGATCAGATTTTTTTTTTACACTCCCACATGCAATTATGGACCAATGAATATAGTAAAAAAGAAAAAA
This sequence comes from Gouania willdenowi, assembly GCF_900634775.1. Classification (NCBI taxonomy): domain Eukaryota; kingdom Metazoa; phylum Chordata; class Actinopteri; order Blenniiformes; family Gobiesocidae; genus Gouania; species Gouania willdenowi. The sequence goes on from NC_041059.1 coordinate 36,994,758, forward strand.
AAGATTTTTTTTTTCGGATTTCAAGAGCACCTAAGAACCGATGCATATATGTGACTAATCATTAGTGATGTGAACAGTCTATGTTCATAGCTCTATGCTGATTAAATTACAGGGAGGTGAGGCATATGCTAAGTTGTTTACTGAAGACCCAAACATGATCCCTAAACCCACACTAACTTTTTTCCAATTTTGAGGAGCTGTCATGTCCACCAGATAGAATGTATAGCAGATATTTTTATATATTTTGAGAGAGCAGATTATTATACCATATTACAGTTTCCTATATGATGTAGTTACTGAGATATTGGAAGCTGAAAATAGAAGAAAAATAAGGACATGCAAAAATCGACTCATACACACCTCGCTAAATTGGCCAAATCTCAAAAAATAGTCATCCGATCAAACAAAAAATGTACAGTATGACTATTGAATAATCACGGAATAATTAGTAAAAATTCAGAATCTTTTGAGACCGAAGTACTTTGGATGTCGTGAATGTTTTTTTAAAGTGACATGGGATGACCCCTATGAAATATTATAGTTCTTGGTTTGTTGTGATTGTTTGATTTTACTGTATTTTACTGTACCATACCCAGGAAGAATAGTCATTACTGCGGTAACAACTAATAGGGATCTGATGTAAATGGATAAATATGTAAACTTCAAAATAAATTTAGTGAAAAGTTCAAGGCAGCGGTGAAACAAATACATAATAAGATACAGACTACAGATCAGTTTGGTCACATCTGTGCCAGGCGTGCGTGGTGCAAATCTCATTAAAAAAGACTTGGATGTAAAAATGTTTCTGCCAATAACTTCCAGTGAGTCACCATTGAGTTCCTTAAGGGAACAAATACATATATGAATAAATAAATGGGGGAGCATTAAGGAATACAATAACCAAAGACTTTGACTTCCTGTTTGGTTTGATCCTCCTATTATCCTCAAATATTGCTCAATGTGACACCAGGGATATTTGCCTCCAGAAAATGATTTTTGTTGACCAAGTTTGTGTGTCAGGCACTTTGTTTATTTGTTGAACACATAAATAAGCTCTTGATAATGAAACCTTGACCTGTTCTCTAGCGCCACCATCAGGACAAACTTTTAAAATAGAATTCAAATTCAAAGAATTCAAATAAGAATTAATTTTTCTTTCATCCTTTTTTCTTGCATCCAAATCTTCTCACATTTACTGACAACATTAATGGCCAGAGAGAGAGAGAGAGAGAGAGAGAGCGAGCTTTGGCTTAACAATCTACAGAGATAGTTTAAATGCAACTTGCAAAGTGAGGTATTTACAGAAGTTAAGTGGAAAGTTATTATTTTAGGAATGCAATAAAACTGTTTTTTATTTTCCCCTGGCTTCGCTCTGTTTGAGCAACACATGTATGCGACAGTACACACGGCTAAAATGGTGTAAAGTGGGTAACTCGGGTTACCTGTAAAGGTTGCAGTGACACAAGATGGCGACGCGTGCAGGGAATCATGGGAGTGGAAACCCATCTATAACAGCACTACCATGGTTAGCTTTTTGCTTTCTGAAATGTTTTTTCTGGGGAAATAAAGACTAAATGTCTTTTGTCTAATTCCGTCATTGTAGTCAGCATTTGTCATTTTTAGTCAACACTAAATTGAATCTACATCGATATTTCTATAACAAACACATCTACATTGAACATTACATCATGTTTACTCTGTTGATCCAGATTAGGCTACAATCCTGTAGCTGTTTGGAGGCATTTCTCATTCCAATGTTCTTTTTAATTAAGATTTAAATGCAAAATCAAATGATTTTATTTTGGCTACACCTACTAGGTGTGTGCCAATTAAAGAACCTCACGATTCAATTTGATTACAATTCATTGACCAACAATTATTACAACATTAACAATCATCACAGGTTTTACACCAATAAAACAGCTTACAGTCAAATGATAATTTCATGCTTGATCAAATGTACCCATTAAATTAGGAAAAGTCATAAAATATGAAGCAAAAGAAACAGTCAATGATAAACATTGAATGGGGTCAAATTGACCCAAAGGATAATATGAGGGAATGTTATAAACGTGCTAAAGTTGCTATTCAACATCCTACATGTGATGAATCATTTTAAGGCCAATCTGTGACCTTTGACCTTTCTCTGGCCTGCAGATCCAGCGCTCCAGGAACAAGCAGATGAAGGGCCTGTTTCCAGACGGCTTTGGGATCCACCACGCTGGGATGCTGCGCTCTGACCGGAACCTGATGGAGAGCATGTTCTCAAAGGGCTACCTGAAGGTGCTGGTGTGCACTGCCACCCTGGCCTGGGGGGTCAACCTGCCAGCACATGCAGTCATTATTAAGGTCCTCCTCCTTGTTGTCTGCTTGCTCCAGGGTTGGGGTCAATTACATTTTTCAGTTAATTACATTTTCAGTTATCCATGTTCAATTATAACTCAATTACAATTAAAATTACAATTATTATTTTCAAATTCAATTATTCACAATTACCAAGCTTTCTGTTAGCATCTCTTATAATAACAAATCCGTTTTGACCGTTAAATCAGCTGTAAAATACACAAAAATATTTGTCATCTACTTTATCCAGGAAAATATTGGCATTCATATTTTAGGTGTGGGCGTCGAGCCTTTTTCCTGTCAGTATACCTCTAGATTAATATTATTTTAATTTTTTTTAAATGGTAAAATGATCCTCAAGAGAAGTGACAGGAACACTTGATATGAAACATATTTTAATAATTGTTAACTACATATGTGTAAGCCACAGAACTGTAACATGGTTCCCCAGGTTTGCGTTTCACTAAATTGTAATTATAAAATTTCAACAGCAACATATATTTTCAATTACAATAATAATTGCATCATAATTGTAATGAGGATATTTGCATTTTTTTATTTGATTTGATTTCGAACATGAACACAAAAAATGGAAATAAATCAAACAAGGCAAAGATTTCCTGAAAGAGATCCTCCCATGTTTTTACAAATGTTACCTAAAACCTTTAAAATGTCCGTATTAGAAAATCTGTCTAACAAATGCATTATTTTGCTCCATATTTGTTTTATTAACTTTTAAAAATGGGACTGTTGAAATGACGTCATTGATGACATAAATCGCCCCTTTCAGTGCATTGAGTTCTATAGGAGGTGAAGCATTCAGGATCATTGAGCAGCTTTTTCAGTCAAAATAACAACTTGGGTTGCTCTAAAAATCAGTAAAAGTTTAAAAAGTTGATGTAAACCTGTTTCGTTTACCGAAATTTCATAAACAAAATCTGTGAGCGAAAAAATCTGTGACCGCAGAGGGCGACAGTTCCAACTCTGCTGTATCGTAGACGGCATGAAGAAGAGCAACTCCGGTTGCATGTAAATAAAAACAACCAGCTGCAGTCTGATCCTGGTTGCCTTTATTTACATTCAATCAGAGCTCTTCTACTCTTCTTCTTGCCTCCTGCAACCTCATGAATTATTTATCAGTTATGCATTTACAATTATAATTGACCCCAACCCTCGCTCTGCCCTCAGACCAACAGCAGCTGACTCCAGGCGCTTTTGTGTGTTTGTGCTGTAGGGGACTCAAATCTACGATGCTAAGCGAGGTTCTGTGGTGGACCTGGGCATCCTCGATGTCATGCAGATCTTTGGCCGTGCCGGGCGTCCCCAGTTTGACAAATACGGCGAGGGCACCATTATCACTACTCATGACAAGCTGAGTCACTACCTGACCCTGCTGACTCAGCAGAATCCCATTGAAAGTCAGTTCCTGGACAGCCTTGCAGACAACCTTAATGCTGAGGTTAGTTTGTCTTTGTTTATTTTTCCTGCCAAAGAAATATTAGACGTAGGAAATCCTCAACCTCAGGCTGCCACGAGACGACTTCATCAATTCAAATATTTGATTTGGTTTCACAGCAAAAAAACTCATTGTATTTCGTGTTTCAGAAAGACAACCTGTGGTTGTAGTAGAGAGCAAAATATATTCAAAGAAAGCACAGTGGTTCAGAGACTCTGCTCCACAGCAGGGGTTCTCAACCTTGTCACGAGACACTGGGAGGGGGTCTCCAGATGACTTCAAAAAAACAAGAAAATTTTAAGAACAATTTGAGCCAATGCTTATTTTTTACCCATTTTTTGCAACGACACCAAACTTGTCATATTTTAACCCATTTTCATCACTTTTTCTTGACATATTTTTGGCTTATTGTAATACATTTTTGCTACATTACTCCCATTTGTGTCACTTCTCCATCACATTTCAATACCTTTTCTGCATTTTTCCCACTTTCAAGACATTTTCAGCACCTTTTCCACCTAATGTCACATATGTTGACCCATTATTGTGACTTTTGACCTATATCCAACATATTTCATGCTTATTTTTGCCAATTTAACCATTAGTAATGCCCATTATTTGCCAGTTTAAAATAATTGTTCCTACTTTTTAAGTGACATAAATAATTAAATAGGAGCAGTCACAATAATTCGTCACTACAACTTATATCTACCTTTTATTTGTCTTGTTTTTTTATTTTTTATTTATTAGTATTTATTTTCTTTTCTTACTGGAGTTACAATAAACATTTTCTGAAAAAATTTATTATTTCTTTAAAAAAACTTGATTTTAAAAAATGTATGTGGAAAAAATTAATTTTTTTATTATTTTGGTCGCGTATTGCCACCTGCACAGGCACCACCTACTGTACTGTATGTGCACATACATACATACATACCTCTGGTAATGACGTTAGAGGGAAGGTGAGGACAGATTTACTGCTTCACAAAAAGCTTCTCCTGTCATTTTCAGTCTCTTTTTTCCCAGAAGATCAAATGTAAGGTAGAACTTAATTAATGATTCCATTATTAATTAATGATTTAACCGAATCGAAGATTGAATGATTTTACTTTAATATGGAAGACATTCTCAGAATAACAGTATAAACTAACTGTTGGTGCAGAACTAAAATAATAATATTGTTTACTTTAAATGAGCCCACAGCGCTTCATTACACACAAAAAAGAAAACAATCAATTTCAGGGTTCTATCGATTTAAGTAGATAGTTTATTTTTTTAATCAAACCCTAACGTAAGACTAATATTTTTTCCCCATGGGTGTTGATTTAAATAGGAGAAATAATGTTTTTTAACCCATATTTGTCTCCCTTTGTTTTAGGATAGTTTTTAAATTATTTTTGTACATTTATAGATAGTGAAAGATGAATAAGCACACACTAGTGTGTGTGTTTTATTTCAGAACACAACTAGTGGTGTCCATTACTGTAGAAGGCTTGGCTCCATGAGTGGCTGCACATGTGGCGCTCATCCAGTAGATGGAGACAGAGACCAGTGATGTCAGTCTGTGTGTTGCTGAGTTGCCTGTTGTTGCAGGTTGCTGAGTTGCCTGTTGTTGCAGGTTGCTCTTGGAACAGTCACCAACGTGGATGAGGCTGTGAAGTGGCTGAGTTACACGTACCTGTATGTGCGCATGAGGGCCAACCCGCTGGTGTACGGCATCAACCACAAAGCCTACCAGGTGAGTGGGAGGAGCTTAGGTGACTGTAGTGTCTAATGTTGTACCTCACTGTGAGTGATGCATGAGGGCCACGTGTTGGAACCATAGTTGGGGTCAATTATAATTGTTATAGCGTAACTGATATTTAATCACAATTATGATGTAATTATAATTGTAATTGTATTTTCAAAAATCTGTTGCTGTTGTAATCATAATTAAATTGTAACTGAGTTCAGATAATTGAATTTGCAATTGAAATTGGCATAGAAATTATATAAAAACTGTCAATTCCAATTTAATTAAACTGTGGAACCATGTTCCAGTTCTATGGCTTACACACATGTATGTTTTATATCAACTTTACCTGTCACTTCTCTTAGGGATCATTTTACAGTTTTTTAAAAAACAATTCAAATTTAGGTGTATACTGACAGAAAAAAGGCTCAGACACCAACACCAAAAATATGAATAACTATTTTTTTTCATTGATTAAGAAGCCTAATACATTTAACCTAGAGATTAAAAACAATAAAATGTTTTAGTGTATTTTAGAGCTGATTTATGGCACGGGTCAAATCTGACCCGTTATCATTAGAGATGCTAACAGAAAGCTAACATAAGAGGAACGTTATGTTTTATGGGCTTATTTATTAAATAATCAGCAATTGAACTTTAGTAATTGAGAACGTAATTGTAATTGACTTTTAGGGGGAAAATAATAATTGGAATTTTAATTGTTATTGGGGGAAAAAAATTCCAGACATTGTAATCATAATTGAGTTATAATTGATCATGAATAATTGAAGATGTAATTGTAATTGAGAAGTGTAATTGACCCTGGTTGGAACAGATGGATCCAGGTCTGGAGCTGCACAGGAGGGAGCTGGTGATGGAGTCGAGCAGGAAGCTGGACAAGGCCCGGATGATCCGATTCGAGGAGCGGACCGGATACCTCGCCTGCACCGACCTGGGTCGGACCGCCAGCCACTTCTACATCAAATACAACACCATCGAGGTACAGTCGCTCCCCACTGAGGCCCAGACAGGCTGAGGCTGGAGGCTTAACTTAGACAAACCGTGTTCATCCTTCTTTACGGTCAACATTTGAGGACATTCTCACATCTATGAGTGAGGTATCAGGTGTCAGATAAAACAGCCTCACATGTCAAATCGAACAACGCAAAACACGACATGGCCTTTTATTTTGAAGGAACTGGAAGTACACGTGACAAAGTTGAAAAGCCGTTCTTTCCTTTTATTTTTTAAAAGTTAAGATATGCCATTGACAGAGTTTGAGATTCTTGGGGGGGGGCAAAAATAGAATGAAATATATAGACCGTCTCGAGATTCACGCCATCACAATGTGTGTAACATATACAATAATGCAAAAATGATCAGTAACATAACTGATAATGCTGATGACAAAAATGTGCGTTGTTGTATCATTTAATGTTGTAAACTCGTGATTTCTGCTTTATTTCTGCTGCAGTGTCACTTTACCATTTACATGGTGAAGAAGAATTGAATTGTGCAACAGAAGAAGAACCAAGTCACATGACTCAAGCACCAAAAAGAGCAACAAATAATTCATATATATTTTGTACATTCACTGTGTTTTATGGCACTTAAAATATTTGTGTATTATTTATATTATATTAAGAATTATATTTTTTTAATGACTTTAAGTAACCCCCCCCCGGAGCAGCACATATTGATGACGTTATGTGTATTTCCGGTTTCTTCAAAATACGTCATGTCATGTTTTACGGTCTGAGGCGGTTTCATTTGAGGCCATTTAGTCTGATGACTTAGGCTGTTTCATCTGACAGAGGTTTTGCTCAGTCATGAGTCCATTTGGTTTGACAAATGACAGAGGTTTTCCTGATACCTGACTCTGAGACCTGAGGATGTACTAAACCATACCTGAGATCTGCATCTGTCTATTGTTGTTGTGTGGATACTTAATAATCAGGGTTAAGCATAGTTTGATTCCTTTCTGATTAATTTGGTGATTTGTGGAATATTCCATGTGACTTTAATCTTAGTCAGACTAACGGTGCATGATCCACTCTCCTTTCTTTTTCTTTTCCACATGTGAAGACGTTCAATGAACTTTTCAACTCTCAGCGTACTGAAGCCGACATCCTTAGTATCGTCTCCAAAGCTGAGGAGTTTGATCAGCTCAAGGTGAGAGGTCGTCCAGCTGAAGATCCATCAGAGGTCCAACGCTGCCATATCACTCACATGCCTCCCTTTGTACTCACGGCTCAGAGCACTCATCATAAACCTGTAGTCACGTATTGTGGGTCTACGTTACAGTGAGAGCAGCAGCAGACTCTCATGCAGGTGCTCCATGTTGGCAGGTGCGTGATGAGGAGATGGAGGAGCTGGAGCAGATGCTGTGTAACTACTGCGAGCTGCACGCAGCGGGTGGCGTGGAGAACGGCTACGGGAAGGTCAACATCCTGCTGCAGACCTACATCGGCCGTGGAGAGGTGGACAGCTTCTCCCTCATCTCTGACCTGTCCTACGTGGCTCAGGTGAGCTGCAGCTGTGTGAAACCAGTTCACGTACTGGAATCAAACCATTGGTGTCCCTGCTCCAGTTAACACCCTGTCCTGGTATAAAGTGCTACGACTTGTATCTACACACAAAGACTATCCTACCATTAAGACTAGCAGTATACCATCATGCTATATCATGTGTGCTTAAACCAGGGGTTCTCAACCTTGGGGTCAGGACCCCATTTGGGGTTGCAATACACTGGGATGGGGTCGCCACATGCCTTCAAGAAACTAAGAATATTTCCCATTTTTGCTAAATTTTATCATTTTTCTGCAACTACACTAAACGTGTCATATTTTAATCTATTTTCATCACTTTTTCTTGCCATATTTTTGCTCCTTTTAATGCTTTTTTGCTACATTACTCTAATTTCTGCATTATTTCCACTTTTAAGACATTTTCAGCACATAAAAACGCTTTCCACCACTTTTCCACCACTTTTGCCAATTTAACCACATTCATGATTTGGCATGCCCATTATTTGCTGTTTAATTTATTTTTTTCAATACTGACACTCCTGGAACACCTGACTCAATCAGTCACAGCCAGGCCGGACACGATGCTCTCTGACCTAAAGTGCACGAACATTGCACAGGCTAATCCATCAGCGCACAGATGTGATCAACCTGGACATCTGAACTCAGGCAGATCAATCACCAGTACACGGACTGGTTGGTGTGGTCTGCAGCTGCCGCACGTTCCAGCTGCTTCTTCACTTTACACAGAGAACCGTGCTAAAGGAAACATTAGGAAACATTCCCCTAATTCCCATCATAGCTTTGGTCTTCCCTGGCTGACGTGTGTTTGTCTGTCACAGAATGCTGCTCGCATCATGAGGGCTTTGTTTGAGATCGCTCTGAGGAAGCGCTGGCCAGCCATGACCTACCGACTGCTCACCCTCTGCAAGGTGATCGACAAGAGGCTGTGGGGCTTTGCCCACCCCCTCCGCCAGTTCCCCAACCTGAGCCATGTGGTGCTGAATCGGCTGGAGGAGAAGAAGCTCAGCGTGGACAAACTGAGGGAGATGAGGAAAGATGAGATCGGTATATATCAGTGTTTCTCAAATGGGAGAGAGCGGGAAATTAACAAATGAAAGCTTTAAAATGTGTATTTTTATAGTGATTATTTTTAGCTAAAAGTGATGATCATAATATTGATGATTAGAACATGAACTGAAAAAAGAAGTGTGAGCCTTAGTCCCACACCAGGCTGGAGATAACTGGATGATAAAAAACTATAGAAATAAATCTATTCCGGAATGCTCTTTCATTCCACTTTACATTTACAAAATGAGATTCTTTCAAATTTGCGTTATCCCTCATTCACGCCATCATTATGATCGATAGTTGTTTTTTCACAGTATTCTGAACAAAATGTTGTAATCAAGGGGCACAACCCAAAAAATTCCTATTGTAAACACAATTTAAAAAAAAATTAATACAGTTACATTTTTTTACTTTAAAATACAAGTCATGTTGCTTAAAAACACATTAATGATTTTATCAATTTAAATATTTTACCCTCCAATTTGGATTATATTGTACGTTTATGTAGTTCATAGTGCTGTGGACTTACAGCTGCACAAAAGTTTTATATATTTTGACATTAATTTACACTTTATAATTTGTGTGAAGGTTTGTGTATTCTTTAGCTTTAGTTTAACATATACTGTATTCCCCGAACCCCCCCCTACAGGAATTGGTCTATAAAATTTTACTGTTTAATGTCCCCCCCAATAAAAAAAGGGATTTTCGCAATCCATATTTATATTGATCTACTCCATGTTTGTAAAACCCTATTAAGGTATTCCTATTTATTCAAAGCTAAACCAACCGACTCTTTAGCATCAGACACAAGTTACATCAATGATCCAAATTGTCTCAAAGGCCAAAACATTGTGATTTATTTCATCCAATCAGCAGCATGTCAGTGGGAAAGTGTAGGACATGAATGTAAAGATCTAATCTGTCAATGTGAAGCTTTACATTAATACTGTTTTTGTATTTCTAGGTCACATGCTCCACCATGTCAACATTGGGCTGACTGTCAAACAGTGTGTTCACCAAATACCTGCCATCACTATGGAGGCCAACATCCAACCAATCACACGAACTGTGCTCCGTGTCCGTCTCGTCATCACACCAGACTTCCGTTGGAATGACCAGGTACACAGACTCAACACTGGTAACATTCAGCAAGAAAGAAGAGGAAATACTGCTCTACAGTTTTAGATCTTTAGGTCTCCCAGCTTTTCATTTTTTTATCAACATTAATACGTCCAGGTGCATAAAGTAATTCTCTGTTTTTCATGCTGTGATGGACTTAGAACAGGAAGCTGTTTGTTTCAGAGCAGACTGTTTGTGTCCAATAGCGATCCCTGCTCCTCCTATCCTGGGAGAGCGGTAACTGAACCCTGGCCTGGCTTAGCCGTGATCCAGACACTGAGCCAGGACGCATGTAGTGACACATGAGCCCCTTTCCTGATGGCCCCCAGGAATCAGACCTCCCTGATATCCTCATACTTCTGACACTTCTTCTTTGTTGTCAACGACTAAATGGGCACTAGTGTCATTAGCTGTCACATATACAGTGAAAAAATATCTTAAAGGTCACTAGAATATAGATCAGTAGTACATTATTTGGACTAATTATACACACAGTTGACAGTTGCCTGTGAATCTACTTTCTTTCTTTCTTTTATTTTTTTATTTGGCAGTTTGAAATACAACGAAACATAATACTATCAACAGTGGACAGACATTAAAGACCGTGTAAAGCAAATTCTGACATTTTCTTCTAAACACATTAAATAGGTCATAGATGTATTCCTTAAAACATGTAAAAAGCTATTCAACCATTTATAATTGAAATGTGGAGCTAGGCTTCACAAACTGTGTTCAGGATTTAATGAGCGGGTCAGAAATCATAGCCGCGTTACGTAGTGGAGCCCTCATTAGCATAAACCCGACCCTGCTGCTGAAGCACACCAAACTAGTTAAAAAACAAACCACATATTCAGACTCAGGGGAATAAAACGTGTCCGCTGGTGCCACATTTTCCATTAAATGACCACATTTATACACCGCAATTTTGTTTTTCACCTCTAGAAATGCACATATTCGGACTCGGGCAGAGCCGACCTTTCCGCTGAAATCTCGTTTGGTTTCTGAGCACTTTTGGAAGCACTATCAACGCTGGAGCTGCTTTCGCACTGCTCTCTCCCATAGACACAGTACACGGAGGCGGGGCCGGTTCCAGCGCCTCTAACTGACTCGCCCTCAGAGCAGAGAAAAAAGCTTGTTTTTCCATGATTTTGAAACCTAATTTTATATACGTGCTTAGCGATTTTTTTAATCTTTCAAATTTGGCTCATTGGTCAATGACACATGTTTCTGAGGTGAGACAAACTCGGACCAGAAATGTATTTCTGCTTTACACGGATTTTAACAGAAACTAATACACTTTAGAGGCATGCCAGGGAAAACCCCAAAACACCATCAAGAGGATTAAAGGAGAGGCCTCTCAATATGACAGTTAAACTTTAACTAAAGAGAAAAAAATTAAAAAGTCGAGACAGTTTGGTTATTCATTAAGGCAGTGGTTCTCAACCTTTTAAGCCCGCGACGCCCAAATAAAGAGGGAGTAAATGGGAGATTGTTTTTGGGGCCCACTCACAAATCTTTGATAACTTTATTTATTTATTTATTTATTTATTTATTTATTTATTTATTTATACGAATAATATACATTTTTAATCAGAAATAAAAATGAGCTTAAAAGTGACCAAAAATGGTCAAAAAGGTGGTGAAATGGGATATTCAAATTAGTGGCCAAAAACTAACAGAAAAAGTGGTAAAAAAAAAAAAGGGGTTCAAAGTGCCAATATTGGCTTAAAAGTGGTTTTAAAAAAAAATAGGAACAATTAGTTTAAACTGGCAAATCGTGAATATAGTTAAATTGGTCAAATAAACATGAATTATGGTAAAAAAAAAAAAAAAAAAAAAAGATGTTAAAAATGACATATGTGGAAAGGCTTTAAAAGTGCTGAAAATGTATTGGAAGTGAAAAATTGTGCAGAAAAGGCATTGAAATTTGATGGAGAAGTGGCAGCAAAAATGCATTAAAATGAGCAAAAATATGGCAAGAAAAAGTTATGAAAATAGGTTAAAATATGGCAAGTTTGTTGTAGTTGCAGAAAATTGGTAAAAAATAAGCAAAAATGTGCTCAAATTGTTAAAAAATAAATTCTTAGTTTCTTGAAGGCATCTGGTACCCCCTCCCAGTGTCTTATTTATCTGAATAATATCCATTGTTATCCAGGAAGTTTAGTATTATTATTTGAGCCATAGTATATAGTCATCTTAAAGATGTAAATCCTTTTTTTAATCAGAAATAAAATGCGATTCAAGTACAAAATTAAAAAAAAGTGCTGTTTATCAAATTACATTTTTCAAAAAAGTTTAACAAATTCCGATTCTGATAAGTTCTTAAAGTGTTAAAAAAGAAAAGAAAATAGTAACCACATACAGTACATCTATAAAAGTGTCCAGTGTGTTTTATGAAAATAAAGTGCAGTAAACTTCCAGCTAAAATGCATTGAGGAGTGATGTAGTTTAACAAGGTCTGATGAGTTCACTGATACATAGTGACTGAGCGTTTACGAGTTCATGCCAGTGTTTTTCAACCTTGGGGTTGCCTGGAAATTAAATGGGGTTGCCTGAAATGTCTAGTAATTGAGTAAAAAATAATTATTAAATAAAAATATGTATTTATTTTAATGCAATTATTCAATTTGTATCATTAAATCTATATATATATTACATATGTGTATATATATATTTATATATATATATATATATGTGTGTATGTATGTATATATATATATGTATTATTATTTTCTATTTATCTATATATTACATTTTTTATAAATTATTTGAGCGCTACAAGATGGCTATTGTTGTAATAAGTGCTATATAAATATTAAATTGTTTTATAATTAAAAAACAACACAAAATTTTAAACTGTATTCTTTACTTTCAATTTTTCAAATATGAATCCTGTTTAAATAAAATCCAGTATAAAAATTTATGAGCTGGCACAATTTTTCACTAATCTTGGCGACTCTGTATCTTTAACACAGTAAAACGAACATGATAAAAACAGAAAAAAAAGTCTTTGGGGTTGCCAAAAATTTGTGATATCGAAATGGGGTCACGATCCAAAATATGTTGGGAACCATTGTGTTATGCATATATTAGCGAAAGAAACCTAATTAAATTTTTTTTTGGATCAATACGATATTCACACTGTGAAATATTGTGATATATTTTTTTATACCCTCAGTGAAGACATACATCTACAATCCTGTTCCGTTAAACTTCTAAAGTGCTTCAATCCACACAGAGTTTATTTTTCCCAAAGAATGAGCTTCAGACGTGTCGTGTTCTAATGCTGGGCTGTATTTCTCTGTCCAAACCCAACTCCTTCAGTCGGGTCCTGTTGGGTGTGGGTCGGGTAACTGCGCTACTCTCTCAGTGGGCATGCTAACTACAGTACATGTACTAGTTTTAGGTTGAGAACAATGTGTAAAAGGTGTGTGTGTGTGTTTCCTTCCATGGCTGATGCAGGTTCATGGTTCCGTGGGGGAGCCGTGGTGGCTGTGGGTGGAAGATCCCCTCAATGATCACATCTACCACTCAGAGTATTTCCTCCTGCAGAAGAAACAGGTGGGTGAGGATAAAGTTTGAGGTTTGCTGAAGCTGTATAAGTTGTGGTTGATGTCCCCTCCCCTTCCTGCAGGTGGTGACAGGAGAGCCTCAGCACGTGGTGTTCACCATCCCCATCTTTGAGCCGCTGCCCTCTCAGTACTACATTAAGGCCGTCTCTGACCGCTGGCTCGGGGCCGAGGCTATCTGCATCATCAACTTCCAGAACCTCATTCTACCAGAGAGACACCCTCCACACACTGGTACCGTGGGTTACACACTAGGGATGGAACAATATCTAAATTTCATGATTTTATATAATCACGGTAGTAACCGCACCGTATGATAATTATTGCCATATTGTGAGAAAGCTCACGGTTTTTCAGGAAGGCTGACAGTTTGCAGCAACGCTAACAAGGGTGGTAGAGGGGTCGTCTTCTGATTGAGAGGTTGTCTATGTGTCAAAGTGTCCTTGGGCAAGACACTGAACCCTAAGTTGCTCATTGCATGGCAGCTTTGTTCCATTGTTGTGTGAATGAGCTGATAATGTAAAGCTCTTTCAGACTACTTCAGTGTGGGACTAGTATATAAATCATGTCCATTACCTTTTAACAATAACAAGACTGATGACCATTGAGAAATTGTCTGGTCACAATTTTGACAGCATTTATTGTCAGACTTTTAGATTTACAACATTGTAAAGTGAATATTGTTAAAGGCAACACATGTATAGAAACAACCTAGTAACAATACATTAAATAATCAAGGTAGTGCTGCTTTATTCTGTGTTTAGATTAATTTGAGGTTTTTCTAGAGAAAGATGAACAAGTCAACATTTAAGGTTAGGAGTAATCTGTGAGCATTTAAAGTATCTTTTAACCCTTTAAAACCCTCATTGTCAACAGCAGAAAACGGGTGTAACTGACTGAACGACGTTTCTTGTTATTTTTTGAGCCCTTGAGCTGTTCTGTTTGTTTGACACAATCCTTAAAGGGAAAGTAGCGTTTGTTGGACTCACAATCACAATAGCCGCTTAAATGGCCATGCGTTTCACTGTAATGTGCAGTTTTTTAGCTGAAAAGAGTGTGGATAGCATCTCTATGGTGATTGTCTCCCTCTTCAAGAGTGAAGCATGAAGTCTGCGTCTACAGGCATACCCACTCATGCATTAAGGCCCAAAACAGCCTGTTTTTAGAAGTGTCAAGAAAGTGACTTTTCAGAGGCTAAAACTCAAATACTATGTTTTTGAGGTTATTGGAACTAATGGAGATGGGTGAAAAATAGCATCTTACTGGACCTTTAAACTTTTTAGAATGTCAGGTTGTTAAAGCTGCAGTATGTAGAATCCTCTCTCCGTTCCATTTTAAAGTGAAACAGAAACTCAACCTCCCTAACCGGTCTCTTTAGTGAACGCTCTTTGCGACTTTTTTCTCAATAGAGACAAGTGACAAATGTAGGTCTGGTGTTTTAGAAACTTTGACATGAATGTACATATCACTCTGCAGTTACTGTCCCGAGCAGCGGCTGCTGCCGTCGGCTCATCCACGCCACAAGCTCACAAAGAGGGGGTTGTGATCTCAGCTGCTCTGAGCGGCAGCCGCATTCAGACTGTAAAATGAATTCACCTTGAATAAGCTTCTCTTAGATTTACATGCAATTTATCCTGTTTGTTCTCGCTCTCCCTCTGAAGCCAGTGTGTGTGTGTGAGGCGGACCCTCTGCAGTCACAGAGGTCCAGGAGGATGCAAAGCAAAAGCGACCCGTTCCTCCTTAGTGTTTGTGACTTTATTCTGTTGCTTCTCCACCTCAGTCTGCCTTTTCCTGCTTGATTTGCTGTGTAACTGTTGTGCCTAACGCTGTTATGGGGACTTCTGCTGGAACATCCGCAAATGCACGTTTACTACCGATGGTCCTTGAACTTGCCTGACTTCAGTCGAGCAGCCAATAGAAATGCCCAAAACAGCTCATGGAGCACACGTGTCTGTAGAAAGATCTCTGATTGGCTGACATCCAGATTCCAGCAGCGTCACGCTCCTGGATTTCTAAACTTTATTTACATCCAGCAGAAGGAGAAGAGATTCACTGTCCACTCAGAACATTTTGGATTACAATATGCTCAACGATGATTATGGATTTTTGACCAAATAATACAACCAAAAACTGACAAACTGCAGCTTTAAGTGACTTCTCACGTTGCTCGTATTTCTGTTAGAGTATCACACGGTAGTGTTTGCATATTGTCCACCTTTTTTCCTTTATGGTTTGTTGATGTGGTGAAACCAAAATGTTTCCACACCTCTGACTTGTAGCAGCTGCATCATGCACAAGTTCTACAAACTCCTCTGGTTCTACCTCGCTCTGCTGGATGCCAACCTATGACGACGCCACAAAGCATTATGGTACTTGTAGTTTACTCTGAAACGGTCCGCTACAGCCAACCCAAAATGTGTTTTAGCGCAACCGCTCATTGACATAACCACGACGATATCGAGGCACTTGTAATACCGCGGCGTCGTGATATCGTTGATGCTGTGACATTTCTATTGTACACACATTTCTGTCATGGCTTGACCAAAGCTGGCTGTAACTTCTAACACTAGCAGAATCAGAATCAGAATCATCTTTATTGGCCAAGTGTATGTTGTACACACGAGGAATTTGACTAGCAGTGCTCAGAGTGCTCAGTGCCACCAACAGTTGGTTGGCTGTTGAAAGCTTCCAGCTGTTAAATTGCAGTTGCTGCAGTAAATCATTAAGATCCAGACACAAGGAGTCAGGTCTGGACCAGGAGCTACTGAGCCTAAAAAAGACACGGGAGCCATTTACATACTTGATAAATTCAACTGGGAGCAAGTCATAGAGGCAATCCATAACAGGCAGCAGTAGACATTTAATGTCCATTTTCTTCATTTATTTTTGTTCAGTTTCTTTCTCTAGCTGTCACAGTGTGACATGAAGAAGCTTGTACCAGAGCAGGTTTAGTTAAAACAGAAAGATAAACGTGTTCATGTGCAGTTTCTACACATTCATAAACACATTGACCTATTATGTGTTCTACGGTGGTGACGCTGTTCTGTCCCTCTCAGAACTGCTGGACCTTCAGCCGCTGCCGGTGACAGCATTGGGGAATCCAGAATACGAGAGTTTGTACAAGTTCACTCACTTCAACCCGATCCAGACCCAGATCTTCCACACGCTCTACCACACGGACACCAACGTGCTGCTGGGGGCCCCAACAGGGTCTGGGAAAACCATCGCAGCAGAGATGGCCATGTTCCGGGTCTTCAACAAATACCCAAGTGCTAAGGTTGGAACACTCACTGTGTCTGGTGTGATTCAATTCAACTTTATTTGTACATCGCAATTTACAACAAAGTCATCTCAATGCGCTTATCAAAATATAAAATTCATAATAAGAAAGAGAAAACCCAGGAAGAAATCTCCAGCAGAACCAGGTTCAGAGGTGGCAGCCATCTACTTCAACTGGTTGAGGCTAGTGGACAGGAAGCACTGTGTAAAGAGTACTGATATATCCGACTCAAGTACAAGTACTGTTACTTGATTGAAATTGTACTGTAGTACTAGTAAGTTATACATAAATACCTCAAGTACAAGTAAAAAGTCGCTCAATAAATAGTACTCAAAGTAAAAGTTACTAGTTACTTTCACCCCCCACATTTATTTTTGGTAATAAATCTTGCCACTGTTCCCTTGCATACAGTAAACATCTCATGTATACAGTTAAAAAGGAGGAGGCTAAATCTGTCACTATTAGAACCTAATTTTTTTTCTACTAAGTCACACATGTGAAACTCAAGGCCCGGGGGCAAAATCCGGCTCTTTAGAGCACCCAATTGGGTCCGCAGCAGAAAGCAAAATAGTCAGAGAAACCATGAATCATTGTGTAAATTATCGTAGTTGTAGATATCTCCAAAAAATATATACAAATTCAGTGAAAATCCACAGGGTTCACATTTTCCCCCATGCTTATATCACATGATGGCAGTTATTTTTAATATCAAAATTCTTATAAGAACTCTTGATTTTTCAAAAATCCTGCAATTGTCTTCAAATCATTTTACAAAATTTCCCCAAATTACATACAAATTGTACACAAAATAAAATAAATTGAAAGTGAAAATCCTGCAGGGACTGATATCTGTCACTTTTTGCTTTGACATTATTGGTGCTGTACATATTTTATCATTTATTTATACGTGGAAGTGCAAACTACAGCACAATAATGATTAAACTACTTGTTTTCCTGCATTAAAATCAGTGGCCCACTTAAGATGCAATGCTCCGTATTTGGCTCCTGAACTAAAATGAGTTTGACACCCCTCCACTAAGGCATCTGTATAAAATAAAAGCTTTGACAAAATTTGCAGTTCTTTTTTAAATATAATAACACCAATGAATTCAATTCAAAATAAATAATACATTCTAAGTATAGCTACATGTATGAACTCTAAAACAGTGCCATGCCAAATATTCTATGTGGGTAACAACATAATAGGTAGAAACACCTGAACCATAGAATGTGGCTGGGCGTTGATCAGAAATGGTACGACTAAGAACATCTGGATTATGTTCAATGAGCCATAAGAAGAGATCATGAAACGGAAATAAAAAAATAATCACAAAAAATTATAATTTACTCAATATCGGTTGGGTGTCGAAATGTAACAAATTACTTTACTGATTTAGAAATATACTCAAAATAGTACAAGTACTCATAAAAGCAACTCATTTACAGTAACATGAGTAAATGTAATCCATTACTTTCACATCTGCATCTGGTCACTTTTGTGTCCTATGTCACCATGGATAACGTGCATGTGTTGCAGTAACTCATGATTGGTTATTGTTGTAATGTGCAGGTGGTGTATATCGCCCCGCTAAAAGCACTGGTACGAGAGCGGATTGAGGACTGGAAGATCAGGATAGAGGAGAAACTAGGCAGGAAGTAAGCTCCATAGTCACCATGTACAAATGTTGTCCTTTGTGGGAGTATATCCATCCTCGTTTCTCTTCGTTTTTTATGTAGAGTGGTGGAGCTCACCGGCGACGTGACTCCAGACATGAGAGCCATCGCACAGGCTGATCTCATCGTCACCACCCCAGAGAAGTGGGACGGAGTGAGTCGCAGCTGGCAGAACAGAAGCTACGTTCAGAAAGTGGCCATTCTCATCATCGATGAGATCCATCTGCTAGGTACGAGTGTGATCCATCCATCCATCGTCATCGTTTACTTCATCTCACGGGGGCCGTGGTCTGTGCCAGGGGTTCTCAACCTTAAGGTCGCAAGACATTGCGTGCCGGTCGCCAGATGCCGTTAAACAGAATATTTTTTGCACAATTTGAGCCAAGGTTTGCTTATTTTTACCCTTTTTCTGATACTGCACCAAACTTGCCATATTTTAACCTATTTTTATCACTTTTTCTTGCCATATTTTAATGCATTTTTGCTACATTACTCAAATTTTTGTCACTTCTCCATCAAATTCCAATGCCTTTTCTGCACAATATTTCCACTTTCAATACATTTTCAACCCTTTCTACCACTTTTCCACCTAATGTTGCACATGTTGACCCATTATTGTCACTTCTAGCCTCTTTTCAACACATTTCATGCTTATTATTGCCAATTTGACCACATTCCTGATTTGTCATACCCATTATCTGCCAGTTGAAACTAATTGTTACGACTTTTTAAATTACATTACTCCAATCATTCCTCCCCCCTGCCCATTTTTGCCACTTTTAAGCCAATATTGACACTTTAAACCCTTGTTACCCCTAACCCACATCTCTCAGGAGTCTCAGGAATCCGGCCCTAGAGGACTGGTGTTAATTAATTCCAGCCTCTAATTAATTAGATATTAAAAATTCCCACCTCTAAATATGATACATACTGTGCACACAACATAAACTGAGCCGTTGTGTGTTTCAGGTGAGGACAGAGGTCCTGTGTTGGAGGTCATCGTGTCCAGAACCAACTTCATCTCCTCTCACACGTCCAAAAGTGTGCGAGTGGTGGGTCTGTCCACCGCTCTGGCCAACGCTCGAGACCTCGCAGACTGGCTGGGAATCGGACAGGTCTGTGACTCTCCATGTTACTGAGAATCAAACATTGTTGGTTCTCTTTACTTTGAGCCGTTCATTTCCAATCCTGTTACGATCCAAAGTTTATTAATACCACAAATATTTTCCTTGATCACTGACATCTCTTTGTTCAACTTTACTGCATAAACATTACTGAACGGACACATTGACTCCACTAGACCTCTGAAGGTGTGCTGTGATATCTGGTCCCAAAATGTTAAAAGCAAATCATTGAAGTTGACAAACCTTAGATTAGAAGCTTTGTCTTGACACAAGTGTCAAACTTATCTTAACTCGACACTGAGTCAAACTCAAGGCCTAATTCGGCCCACAGGAGAAAGTAAAAATGACTGAGAAAACATGAATTATTGTGTAAATTACCAAATAATCTGGTTGTAAATATCTGAAATTCACCAATTTAATAAGACTCCACAGTATTATTAGGTGTTTGCATTTTTTCTTTGTTTATATCACATGAATGCAGTCATTTTTGATTGCAGATTGTGGAAAGAACTATACATTTTTTCCACAAATCTTGCATTTTCTCACAAACAATTCCACAAATTTACTCTAAATTACAAAAGAATTTCCACCAGACACGAGAAACATTAACTATTCATTTATTTTTGACCAGCTGTCCACGACCCTCCTAGTACAGGTTCACGACCCACTTTTGGGTCCCGACCCACGGGTTGAGAATCGCTGCTCTAATTAACCAACAATTGATGACACACAAACCCTGAGGTTAGAAGTCATATTGGGTGGGAATCCTTCAGCGGTCCGTGATTACTCGCTAACTTCAGCTATCAGAGCATGTCAGCGCACTGTTTAAGGGAGAGTAAAGATTTTTTAAGAGAGCTCTTTTTCTCTGCTTCATTGTCTAATACGAAACCGCAGAGTTGCAACTGTCACCCACTGCTGTCACAGATTGTTCACAACTGTTTTGAATCGTCTTTCGGTAAACAAAACAGGTTTTCATCAACATTTTTAACTTTTCCTGTTTTTTTACAGCAACCAAAAGCAGTGCAAGTTGTCAGTTTGACTGAAAAAGCTGCTAAATGATCTAAAAATCATGCTGAATGCTTCGCGACAATATAAATCAATGGGATGTTTACAAGCACTGGGGCCGTGTGACATCATCAATCACCTGATTTCAAGATGGAGGAACACAGGCTCTAAAACTGTCAAGTAGCCCCATTTTTAAAAGGCAATTAAATGAATATGGTGCATAAAAATGTGTTTTGTTCGGCATAGATGTTTTAATAATTACATTTTAAAGATGTTAGGCCAAAACAGTGGATTTTTATAGCAACAGCAAAAGAGAAATAGTGTGAATATCTTACTGCTGTTTTCAGTGTGAACAGCCTCACCCCAACGCTCCATATGTGAATAAGAACATCACAACATCTACATCACAGTCAGATAAAATGCATTTGTTTTAGGGGTGTCCCAATCCGATATCGGTCCAATATTAGCCTGAAAACGAATATCGGATTCAAATTTCCGGATTCTTTTCTAACATTCCACATTAATAAATAAGTAATTCTAATTTTTTATTAAAGAAAAAAAAAGAAAATGATTCATGCTGATATTGGATCAATATCGGTATTGGCCATTACGCAAGGTTGCAATATCGGTATCATATCGGAAATGAAAATGTTGTATCGAGACATCTCTAATTTATTTTATATTTATATGAAAGTAATAGAGTAACGCACCATAAAGTAACTGTTACTCAATTAAAAATCTATTTCCTTACACTTAGCAGACATAATGGCGTCACAATAGGTAGCAGTGTGTTAATTAGTTCTATGGCTGGTTATAAAGAAAGTTTACTTGAATGAACCTAAAACTTTAGTAGTTTTTAGTGTTTCTGCTCTATGCTACAGTAGCTAGTTCACTGATCTTGGGCTAAAAATGTTGGATATCAGCTATTTTAGAGCTTACGTTTTAATTTTGGAGTGAAATATTTAGAAATACTTGGCATGATTGGCGTCGGACAGTTGAAGCGTTCTCCAAAGCATTGTAAATCAATGTATCACAGCGGGTTTGTTTGATCAAAGGGCCACGTTATTAACATTCACGTCAGCATTTAGAATAATGACCAATCTGAGCGTTAACACAGGAAAGAATAAAGAGTTTCATAGTAACTTTGTGTTTTTTGGAGTCATTTTGTGTTTTTTAGAGTAATTTTGTGTATTTCTGTTGTCATTTTGCTTGTTTGTTAGTACTGAGGGTTGTCTTTTTTTTAATTTTATTTAACCTTTATTTAACCAGGAAAAAAAAATCCCGTTGAGATTAAAAACCTCTTTTTCAAGGGAGTCCTGGCCAAGAGGCAGCAAGGTTACAACACTGAACAGAAATACATTTACATTACATTAAAATGACAGGATAACATAAGAATCAAATAAAACAATTACAGACAACTGAGGCAGTCTCAAATTCTCTCAGTTTCATTTTAAAAGCATTCAAGCATAACAATTCAGTCAACTTCCAGTCTCTTTGCAGTGTGTTCCAAGCACAAGGAGCTGCATGTACAAAGGCTTTTTTCCCCAGCTCTGTGCGGGCAAAAGGAACTGTGAGCAACAGCTGATCATTGGATCTCAGTGCATAAGTGTTCGTGCTTCTCTTTGTAAGTAATGTACAGATGTAAGAGGGCAGTAATCCAAGAAGAGCCTTATAAATAAAAGTAAACCAATGACACTGCCTCCTAATGTACAGGGATGGCCATCCCACCCGAGAGTACAGCTCACAGTGATGTGTCTTGGCTCTACAGTTTGTGATGAACCTCAGAGCAGAATGATAAACCGAGTCCACCATCAGAAGACATGTACAAGAAGCATTCATATAAAAAAGGTCACCATAATCTAACACAGATAAGAATGTGGCAGAGACAAGGCGCTTCTTTACACCAAAAGAAAAACATGTCTTGTTGCGGAAGAAGAACCCCAATTTAAGTTTTAATTTCCTCACAAGTTTGTCAATGAAAAGTTTAAAAGTGAGGGAATCATCAATTACGACACCAAGGTATTAATATTCATGTACCACTTCTATGACATTTCCTTCAAGAGTGGACACGACCGGGGGAGCTTGAGGCACCTTCTTATACATTAGCTTGGTCTTCTCAGCATTGAGAACCAGTTTCTTGTCTTTTTGCCTTCTTCTGTTGTCAATTTCTGTAATTTTGTATATGTTAGTAGTAATATTGTGTATTTTGTCATAGTTGTGTGTGTTTTTGGAGTATTTTCTGTGTTTGTCTTGTCTTTCACTGTATTCTTCTGCAATGTTGTAATTCTTTGTATTTTTTAAGGTATTCTTTTCTTTTGTTTTGTGTATTTTTCTGTTATTTTGTACGTTTACTTTGGCGGCCCCATAAAATTAGACAGAGGGCCGCATGTGGCCCCCGGGCCGCCAGTTGTCCATGTTTTCTTTAGAGTCAACATGTTACACAAAGCATTTGGTTCACACTTGTTGTGCTGCCAGAGTCACACACACAGAGAGAGAGAGAGAGAGAAGCACTTTGGCCGAGTGCCATTCATAAATCTGACTTCTTGGCAATTGTCAGACTGAAGCTTTTAGATTAAGAAAGAAAAGACGAGGCCACGCCAAACGATGACACACGTTGGAGCACTATAGCGTCCAGCCTGGAGTTCTCACAGAGGACTCTAATCACACAGTAAACACAAGTGTCATCATCGCAGGCCAAACACAGCAGCCCAACAGTCCACGTTGCAGCCAGATGGAGCCGCACGCTGCCAGCTGCTCCCATTAAACCTCTCCTTCCTCCCCTTCCTTTATCCAACAGGTGGGTTTGTTTAACTTCCGCCCGTCTGTGCGCCCCGTCCCCCTGGAGGTCCACATCCATGGTTTCCCAGGACAACACTACTGCCCTCGGATGGCCAGCATGAATAAACCCACCTTCCAAGGTACAGCTCCACCCACAGCACACACAAAGTCCTGTACACAATAAACACAAACAACAGCAAAACAATAAAACTAAGTAAAATGTGAATAAAAACTAATGTAATTATTAAGCACAGCAGTGAATATAAAGACAAACCACAGGACACTAAAACAAGAGCAGAGTCTCATACTGGGTTAAAAGCCAAGGAATTGAACTGGGTTTTAATTTAAGAGCAGTTTTAAGAATGGACAGTGGTGGGGCATTTCTTACGTGTAATGGGAGCTCATTCCACAGCTTAGGAGCTGCAACAGAAAAAGCTCAGTTCCCTCTGAGCTTCTGTTTGGACCTCGGTACCTCCAGGAGAAGCAGATCAGCTAACATAAGGGAGCGATCAGGCCCAGCCCTGCTTAGCTTCAGAGATTTAACATCAGGCAATGACAACAAGGTTGAGTCGAGAGAGTTAAATGCTCTTTGTTACCAAAGTTCAGCCATGTGCACTGACGCAAACAAAAGACATTAAACATAGTAGAAATGAGTCCACATAGATGTTGATCAATAGTTAAATAAATGCTTATGTTTATGTTAAGGAGGGTGAAGTCAGATTAGCGTTGGCTTTAATTGTCTCAAAGTATTGAAAATGTTATTTTTGAAGGTGAATGCTGATATGATTCTGTGTGGAAGTCATGATCACAGAACAGACAGCTCATGTAAAAAGTCTATAGCAGGGGTCACCAACACGGTGCCCGTGGGCACCAGGTAGCCCGCATAGACCATGTGAGGGGCCCTCAGGAGCTCTAGTCACCAATGAAGTCCATCTAAAAACTGATTTACTTTCCAGGATTCAAACTCACAAAGATAAATACATCTGAGAGATGTTGTTGATACTAAGTAGAGTTAAATACTGCTGATAAAGTTTTAGTATTAAATAAACCATCTTTAAATGTTTATTTTCATTAAAACATTGCGACAAATGTTTTTAAGTGTTGCAGATCTGGTGTATGGTCAGTGGTATGTTACATATAATATGCTATATAAGATGTATTTTTTAAAACACAATGTGGATTTTATAGAAAATGTTGTGAAAATGAAACTATTACATCAATTAGCTCAACAGTTCCTACCTTTTGAAGTTACTGCTATCCTTCCTTAATATCTTGTCCTCTAATTAAAGTGAAAATGTAGTAATTAAGTAGTGCTTTTCTAACTGGTTTGCTCATTGAACTATACAGTATAGGTGAAGTAGCTCACAGTTTGAGAAAGGTTGGTGACCCCTGGCCTAGAGATTTGAATGATGAAACATGTGATCACATTCTGCTCTTTGCAGCCATTCGCAGTCACTCTCCTGCCAAACCGGTGCTGATCTTCGTGTCGTCCAGAAGGCAGACTCGTCTGACCGCTCTGGACCTCATCGCCTACCTCGCTACAGAGGACAACCCCAAACAGTGGCTGCATCAGGACGAGAGAGAGGTACACAAAGCCCACACCTCTGATTAATGCGGGCATTCAATGTGATTTTTGGCCCATTTTGAGCCAATTTTTCATTTGTGCGTCTATTTTTGGGATCGAGCTGAATGATGTGTTGAGCATCGTTTAGTATATGTGGTGTAGTATATGTGGTGTAGTATACATGGTGTAGTGTACATGATGCAGTATACATGGTGTAGTGTACATGATGCAGTATACATGGTGTAGTGTACATGGGGTCGAAATACTAAATTTGAAATATTACGAAATTTGCTATATTTATTATTGACCCCGAGATGAGCCCTGCCCAAAACCAAACAGGAAGTCAGTCATCTTGGGTCAAAGGTCAAAAATGGTGTTTCGCCCTAGAAACTCATTTGTGCTAGTTTGAGGGGCTTCATCCGATTTGCTTGAAACTCGGCCAGAACACTTAAGACCCACTGAAGATTAATAATCATCAAAGGACTTTGCATATCTCTAACGGTTTGGTCGTGGCGTCGCCGCAAAATTGCAATGCTAATTTTTGTTAGCACGCCACAATTTCTAAATCCCCATAACGCTGACACACAAAGTTTGATCAGACTCGAATTTCATACAAATGACATTTGCCCAAGCCTATTCATGAGCTTTGGCATTCATCATTACTACATTAAAAAATTTCTCATCATACCTTGTGTTTTAGATTGGTGCCATTTACAGCCATGTTCACTGATAGCAACTATAGCACGCCATAATAGAAAAGTCTATATAACGTTCATATGCAAAGTTCAAACTGCTTCATAATTGATTCACATGATGACTGGCCATCCCTAAACAAGAATCGATGTGAAAATTACCCATCATGCCTTGCGTTCTCAGAGGGCGCCACTTTTTGTGGTGTTCAATGCTAACAGCTCCATCAGAAAGATATGTCGTGTTGTATGAACCTAGACAGATGGGAGCAGGTCGCTGATGAAAAAAAAACAACCTGTGTTCAGTGGGAGGAGCCTATAATGTCACCGGAAAATCCTTCGCCATTTTCCTCACCATCACATTGAAAATGCTGCATCCGAAATTCGCTGAGATTGATTTTTTATTGGTTTTCCCTTTATACTGTGTAAATCGTCTAACTGGTTGAACTGGTTATACTGTTTTTATCTTTCATACTGAGTTTTTAACACATACTACTATGTAAACTGGCCTTTTAACTGGTTTTACTGGTTATACTGCAATATCATTGCTATTGATAGGCTAATGGTAGATTATTGCTACGTTATTGTTATTGCTAGGCTAATGCTAAGTTAATGTTAATGCTTGGCTAATGTTACATTGATGTTAATGTTAGGTTTATGCTAATGCTAAGCTATTGCTCGTTAATGCTAATTTTAAGCTAATGCTATTGCTAGGTTAATGCTATTGCTAGGCTAATGTTAAAGCTAAAACATTTTAGATGCAAAATCTCAGCTGTTTTTCCGGCAATTTTCACCAAATGTGATTAGACCGAACTCTGATCCCCAACATTGGGATACGAGTCCTTGGGTTACCGACCCCGGCCACTTCTTCGGACCTTACGACGCCACTTGCGGCTTTAATTATTATCATCTTCTCATAGTTATAAATACACTCCTGTGTTCATGTTCGAAATAAAAATTAAATAATAAATAATAAAGTCAATTATTTGAACTGAATTACAATTCACTTACGATTTAAAATTGCAAAATATATATCCAATTAGAATTACATCATAATTATAATTAATTATCAATCAATCAATTATTATTGACTCCAACCCTGCGCTGAACATTAAAAGGTTTGGATTTTATAGAAGTGGTATAGTGAGACTGGAGTGTGCGTGTGCGTGCTTCTGCTGCTTCTCCTCCCAGCCTCGTGTAGCAGCTCAGGTCCTGCTGTGGGACTAACACGCTCCCCTTCCTCTTCCTTTTATTCACACATTCCTGCTCTCCGTGCTGTTTTGAAGTAATGCCAGGCGTAAATCTAAAGACTTATGACAGATTTGGAGGAATCTCTTGAAAAAACTACCATCTCACATCTAAAGACAAGTTAAATGTTTTCAGTCACAGCCTTGGAACAGACATCAGAAGTCTTAAACTAAAGCACTAGTCAGCAGCCTATGGCTACGGAGCCATTGGTGTCTCATTTGCCCCTCCTCTATGGCCCAGTGGCCAATCACTGTGCCCCTCTGACCCTCATCTACATGGTCAGACTCAATCATTGCACGTTGACTGTGACATCTCTGCATCTTTACTCCATGTCAAAGATGTAAAGTGAGCAGGAGAGTTCATCCTACTCAATATAAGATCTGTGGCAGTGTTGGCGTTACAGTGAAGCCCCGCCCCCTGAGCTAAAGACGAGTGTGTTCTGCTGACTAAAGTTTCCGAAACCCTCATTAAGTTGTTCACGGAGTAAAACTCACTCATTGTTCCACACTTTGTTTAACTTCACAGAGGAAAACCAGTGTCGAAAGGTGTTTAAATTAGTGGTGGGATTAGATTTTTAAAATGTATAATTAATTAAACAATATTTGACATGAGAAGCAACATTTTTCTAATTTAAATGGATTTTGGTTTATGACTGAATCAATGAAAACAATACATGCGTTTAAACAACAAAATAGTGTTTATTATTTCTATTACTGATAATATAATGTGTAATATGAATAATGAATATTATGATTTAAATGTTCACAAAGCACAAACTTAAATGTAAGTAAGCTGTATTCATGCTTTTTCATATTTTTTCTAAACTTTCTATAACAAATGTGTTTTTGTATTAAAATAAAAAACAGCACTTAGTACAGAACATTCCAGAGAAGTGGAAACTGAAGAGTGCAAAATACTGTAATTTCCGGACTATAAGCCGCTACTTTTTTTCTCACGCTTTGAACCCTGCAGTTAAATTGTGGATTTTTCCCAGTTTTATAAGCTTCACGTCGCCACAAAATTGAGCTCTTTCACATTAGACCAGGTAGAACAAGGAAATTGTTAACATTAAATCATTCTTGCTCGCACTGAATCATTCTGATCACTTTCGTCATGATGCACACTGCGTCATCATAGCAACGACGCAGAGAAATGTTGTCAGAGAGCGAGCGAGCGCCCGCGGCAGCAGCAGCAGGAATGAAGTAAAAGTCAACCAGTTTGTTATAGAATTATAAACAGAATAAAGTTGCTAAATCACTGCGTTAGGTTTGTTCAGGATTGATCGGTGCTCTGGACTCTGAGGCTGATGAAGACGCTTCCTTAAGGAGGACGGACAGACAGAGATCAGATACAGACTGTATCCAAGCTATTCTGATCTCCGTCTACAGTAGAAATCAGCCAGGTTGTAATAGTAGCATAACAGCATGAAGTTGGGGGAGTCGTCGGGGAGGTTACATGCAAAATCATGCTAGCTTTTGAAAACTGTCTACCCTACCTTTAAGTACATGTTGCCATGGTATTTTTTTTTTACTTTAACACTGTCTTCTCCAATAGGGAATTCAGTTTCAAACTTGCCTTTTCTTTTCACCTCTGCTCCTGTTTTTGGGGCCCACCTTTAATCTAAATATGTGGCGTGTTGATGTGTGCCCTTCACTCCAACTACAGAGTTAAATTCCTTGTACTGTTTTTAATCTGTACCTGGCAAATAAAATTCATTCTGATTCTGAGCATTAGGAGACAAAAGCCAACATATGACTGAAGACATATCTGCTCTAGTCATATACTAAACATTTTATACAGTATGTGCCCATGTCATGTAATGTTAGTAGATGTAAATACTTGCAAACAACAAACCTGACTGCTATTCTGAAATATCAGAGATGTTTAAAGGAAAATCTCTTACATGTCTGTAACTCTATTTACTCCTCAGTCGTCTCTTTCTCTGATGTAATCAGTTCAGTTCTCCTGTTCTTATTGTACTGCTGTTATATTATAGTTCTAGTGGATACCTGTATGATTGGGGTTGATTTTGTCTTCAGATCGAGGACATCATTGCTACTGTGAGGGACTCCAACCTGAAGCTGACCCTGGCCTTTGGGATTGGAATGCATCACGCTGGCCTTCATGAGAGAGACAGGAAGACTGTGGAGGAGCTGTTTGTCAACTGCAAGATCCAGGTATCCCACCTCAGCCTGTGCTGCTGACAAAGCACACCTATCAGCTCCTCTTTAAGACATTTCTGTTGTTTTTGTTGTCGTATGTTTTTGAAGTCTTTTTTTACGTTTTTGTCACTTATCTGTAATTTTTGTAGTCGTTTTGTAGATCTTTCTCTCATTATTTTAAATGTTTTTATTGTCATTTTGTGTCATTTTGAAGTGCTTTTGTGTGTTTTTGTTGTCATTTTTCTGTACTTTTTGTATAATTCATTCTTATTTAGTATGTTTTTGTTGCAGTTTTGTGTGGTTTTGTGTATTTTGCTGGCATTTTGTGTTTTATTGTAGTTTTTCAGTGTCTTGGTTGTCTTTTTGTATAATTTATTTTTATTTTGTGTTTTTGTTGCCATTTTATGTATTTTGCCGGCATTTTGTTGTAATTTTTTTGTGTCTTTGTTGTCTTTCACTCATACGCATATATGTTCATAATCGATTTCAGTACAAGGTAAACTTAGTCCGTGATACCAGGCCTTCAGTTGCTTATGTCCGATCTATTGCATATTGTATTAGTAAAGCACATCAAATCATTGAAATCAAACATTAAATGAAAACTTAATGAAATAGTTAGGCTAACAGTCATAGTCGGACAGGTGGTGTGTAGATAATAAAGTACCTCTACTTTGAAACATATTTATCTAGAAAAAGTGTCTTAGATTTTCATGGATTATGGGATCTTTTCACTTGTCTTTTTTCTTTTCCCAACCTTTTTAATTTTGCTCTAATGTTTACATGGTGGTCTGACAATGTTGTAACATATCCTCTATTTAAGGTCCTGATCGCCACTAGCACTTTGGCCTGGGGGGTGAACTTCCCCGCTCACTTGGTGGTTGTCAAGGGCACTGAGTACTATGATGGTAAATCCAGGCGCTATGTGGACTACCCCATCACAGGTATGCTAATCATCTTCAGAGGAACACATAGTGCACACACACCAGACGTTGCACTGGATTACTGTTTCTGTACCAACACCAAAATACATGGAATTGTAGCCAGTAACATGGCAGACACATGTTTAATGATGCCCACATGCATGAGAAAAGGGATTTTAGCTCGTTTTGAATTCATTTTGTAGCTCAAGCGTTCTCAACCTTTGGGTCAGGACCCCATTTGGGGTCGTGAGACATTAGGAGGGGGTCACCAGATGACTTTAAGAAACTAGGAATTTGTTTTAACAATTTAAGGCCATATTTTTGCTTTTTTAATGCATTTTTGCTACATTACTCCCATTTCTGCCACTTCACCATTAAATTTCAATGCCTTTTCTGCACATTTTTTCCACTTTCAAGCCATTTTCAGCACTTTTCACAACCCTTTCCACCACTTTTTCCACCTATTGTCACATATGTTTTAACCTTATTTTTGACAATTTAACCACATTCACGATTTGTCAGGCCCATTATTTGCCAGTTTAAACTATCCATCCATCTATTTTCTTCCCCTTTATCCGGGGCCGGGTCGCGGAGGCAGCAGTCTCAGCAGACATACCCAGACCTCCCAATTCACAGCACACCTCCTCCAGCCATTCTGAGGGAACCCCGAGGCGACACCAGGCCAGCTCAGAGACATAGTCCCTCCACCGTGTCCTGGGCCTTCCACGAGGCCTCTTCCCAATAGGACATGCCTGAAACACGTCCCGAGGGAGGCGACCAGGAGGCATCCGAAGCAGATGCCCGAGCCACCTCAGCTGGCTCCTTTCGACGTGAAGGAGCAGCGACTCTACTCTGAGCTCCTCCCGGGTGACTGAGCTTCTCACCCTATCTCGAAGGGTGCGCCCAGCCACCCTGCGAAGGAAACTCATTTCAGCCGCCTGTATCCGCGATCTTGTCCTTTCGGTCATTACCCAAATCTAGTGACCATAGGTGAGGGTAGGAACCTATATTGATCGGTAAATTAAGAGCTTTGCCCCCCGACTGAGCCTCCTCCTCACCACAACAGTCCGATACAGCGACCGCATCACTGCCGACGCCGCACCGATCCCTCTATCAATCTCACACTCCATCCAACCCTCACTCTTGAACAGGACCCCGAGATACTTGAACTCCTCCACTTGAGGCAAGGACTCTCCACCGACCCAGAGAGGGGAAGCCACCTTTTTCTGGTGGAGAACCATGGCCTTAGAGTTGGAGGTGCTGATCCTCATCCCGGCCGCTTCACACTCGGCTGCCAACCGCCCCAGTGCACGCTGAAGGTCCTGATTTGTTGAAGCCAACAGAACAACATCATCTGCAAACAGCAGAGATGAGATCCTGAGGTTCCCAAATCGGACTCCCTCCAGTCCCTGGCTGCACCTAGAAATTCTGTCCATAAAAGTAATGAACAGAACCGGTGACAAAGGGCATCCCTGGCGGAGACCAACATGCACTGGAAACAGGTCTGACTTACTGCCGGCAATGCGAACCAGGCTCCTGCTGTGGTCAAACAGGGAACGGACAGCCCTTAGCAAAGGGCCCCGGACCCCATACTCCCAGAGCACCCCCCACAGGGCGTCACGAGGGACACGGTCGAACGCCTTCTCCAGATCCACAAAGCACATGTGGACTGGTTGGGCGAACTCCCACGAACCCTAAAGCACCTGATGAAGGGTATAGAGCTGGTCCAGTGTGCTGCGACTGGGACGAAAACCGCATTGTTACTCCTGAATCCAAGGTTTGACTCTCGGCCGGATCCTCCTCTCCAGCACCCTGGAGTAGACCTTACCAGGGAGGCTGAGGAGTGTGATCCTTCTGTAGTTGGAGCACACCCTCCGATCCCCCTTCTTAAAGAGAGGGGCCACCACCCGGTCTGCCAATCCAGAGGCACTGTCCCCAACTGCCACACGATGTTGCAGAGACGTGTCAACCAAGACAGTCCTACAACATCCAGAGACTTAAGGTACTCAGGACGAATCTCATCCACCCCCGGAGCCTTGCCCCCGAGGATCTTTCCAAACACCTCAGTGACTTCAGCCCGGGTGATGGGCGTGTCTGCCTCTGAGTCCCCAGCCTCTGCTTCCTCATCGGAAAACGTGGCAGTGGGGTTGAGGAGACCTTCGAAGTACTCCTTCCACTGCCCGACAACATCCCCAGTTGAGGTCAGCAGCTCCCCCCTGCACTGCAAACAGTGTTGGTGAAGCACTGCTTCCCCCTCCTGAGGCACCGGACGGTTTGCCAGAATCTCTTCGAGGTCGACTGATAGTCCTCCTCCATGGCTTTTCCGAACTCCTCCCAGACTTGAGTTTTTGCCTCTGCGACCGCGCGGGCTGCAGCACGCTTGGCCTGCCGGTACCTCTCAGCTGCCTCCGGAGTCCTACCAGCCAACAAGGCCAGGTAGGTCTCCTTTTTCAGCTTGACAGCATCCCTTACTTCCGGGCGCCACCACCGGGTTCGGGGATTGCCGCCGCGACAGGCACCAGAGACTTTACGGCCACAGCTGTGAACAACTGAATCGACAATGGGGGAGGAGAACATGGTCCACTCGGACTCCATGTCTCCCACCTCCCTCGGGATCTGGGAGAAGACCCCACTGACAGAGGGATCCACCAGATGTTCCCAACAGACCCTCACAACACATTTAGGCCTGCCAGGTCTGACTGGCTTTCTCCCACTAGGTGGTGATCACTTGACAGCTCAGCCCCTCTCTTCCCCCGAGTGTCAGAGACACGCGGCCGGAGATCAGATGATACAACTACAAAGTCGATCATCGACCTCCGGCCTAGAGTGTCCAGGTGTCACGTGCACTTATGGACACCCTTGTGCTCGAACATGGTGTTCGTTATGGACAAACTGTAACTGGCACAAAAGTCCAATAACAGAACACCACTCGGGTTCAGAACGGGGAGGCCGTTCTTCCCAATCACTGAGGCACCCCCCCCTTGACCGCCACCCAGTCCCCTCTGCACCCGACCCCTATGGATCCCTCTGCGGGTGGTGGGTCCACAGGAGGGCGGGCCCACGTTCGTCCTTTTGGGCTATGCCCGGTCGGGCCCCGTGGGCAAAGGCCCGACCACCAGGCGCTGCATTCGAGCCCCAACCCCAGGCCTGGCGCCAGGGTGGGGCCCCGGCTGCGCCATACCGGGCGACGTCGCGGTCCTTGATCTATTTTTATCCATAAAGGGGTATTCTGAACTGGGCTTAGTCTGACCCGTCACCTAGGACCTGTTTGCAATGGGAGACCCTACCAGGGGCATAATGCCCCAGACAACATAGGTAGAATCATTCGAGTTTAAACTAATTGTTCTTATTAATTATTCCATTATTAACACTTTGAACCCTTTTTATCACATTTTCTGTCCATTTTTGCCCACTCTAATTTGCAACTTATCCACCAATTTTTGTCACTTTTGACCCATTTTATTTCTGATTAAGTCATCTTTAAGATGACTATATACTATGCCGCAAATAATAGAAAACTTCCTGTATAACAGATGGTTTTCAGATAAATAAATAAATGTGGTTATCACAGATTCATAGAACAATGGACCATCATTTTGCTGACTTTATGGATGAGCCCCAAAAATCTCTCCCCTTTATTCTGGCTGAAAAGGTTGAGAACCACAACAATGCCTATATACCTATCGTTGTAACATATGCATGCAATGTAACTGTCAATAATTCAATTTATTTCTAAATACAAACCAGTCAATTCTCCCATTTTGCTCAAATAAAAGCAGCGTAGACCATCTGCTCTGAATGCTTTGGGTTAGTAGAAATTTATGGAGCATAATATCAATAAATAAGAGTTGAAAGGTCTTATAGATGATCTGTTTTTGGCTCTTCTCCTTCTGACATAGATTTGTTATCCCTGTTGTCGTTAATCATTTCCATTGATCAGTATGATATGGATGATCCTGTGTGTAGATGTTCTGCAGATGATGGGCCGAGCAGGACGTCCTCAGTTTGATGACCAAGGCAAAGCGGTCATTCTTGTCCAGGACATCAAAAAGGATTTCTACAAGAAGTTCCTCTACGAGCCGTTCCCCGTCGAGTCCAGGTCAGTTCCACTTCCTACCACCCATATTTTATTCTCAGATTCCTTTTGGAGACGAGCACCATTCATCATAGTGTCCACAGTACGGGTTCTACAATCATATGCCTGTATGAGCACATACAAGCTTTGAGTGAGCACATGTGGCCATAGTCCATGATGAATGCCACCTGCTCTACATCCATCTACAATGTAGTGAGCTTCATATCAGCGCTCTGAGCTGAACACTTGACAAGCTGTGCTCAATCTGCTTTGGAAAAATTGGAACCAACCTCACACTACAGAAGATAGAAGAAGTTGTCTTAAGATATTAGAATCTGTTGCTCATTCATCTTCTGCACCAGCATTTATAAAAGATGTTCCTTTATGAGAAAGTAGTGAATGAAGCAGTTCCTCTCATAGGGCTCTATTCTCCCATGTGCGTAAGTCAGAAAAGCCTCACAGCGGTGCTGTTTTTGGCAGCGCACTATTTTCCCCCTGTACTTATGTCAGTCACTGCACACCTTCATCCCAGTTACACACTCTGGGTTTTCCTCTTACGTTCTTCCAAATCTGGAATAAGTGCGGTGCCCCGATAAGGTGAAACATATTGCACTAGAAATATGGACTTATTTACATTTTAAACCACACAGACTCATAATATTGCAGAAGAGACTCCCAGAAAGAATCTATCCAAAGTAACACTGTTACGCTGTTCAATATGTTCACATTTAACAGATCTAGACCGGACAGAATGTGTTACATTTAATTACATTTTATCTATGCCGTCCACTCCTTTTTTCTGCAGAGATGGTAGGTCGTGCATTTTACAGCTGATCAGCTGAGCAACTGCCGATGCTCGATAAATGATAAATGAAACTCCGACAGACGTCAGACTTCTGTCCATAATGGTCACAGTGATGTCCAACTATTTTCGTACTATGTCTAACATAAAGTCACAGTTTAAATCCACTACAGAGTAAATAATAAATGAAACAAGCTGTCATATACAGAGGTTGGTGAAATGCACGAGATGATGAATACCAGGAACTTCAGCTTCAGTTCAGACTCACTCACATCAGCTCAATAAGGCATTAAATAATTTATATTTTAAACCATATTATGTAGGAAGCCAATGGTTTTGTTTCACTGCAAACATCTCTGTCTCCTCTGGATTAAAACAGGAAGCTCTGCAGGATTATTTCTTCAAACCTCCAGGGCATCACACTCAGTCATGCTTTAGATCAGGTACCGTATTGATAACAGATGATGATACGCTGATCATTTCTGAATGTAGGAATGGAAAAAGTTAATAAAATCAGGCTTTCTACACAAACAAATGTTAATCTTGCCTTAATAGGAGGGAAAAAGAGCGATTTTAACTGTGACTCAGACAGACGGATGTGGCCAATTCTCACACGGCATTAATCTGATCAATAATCTGATCAAATCAACCTGTTACATTGTTTGTCAACGAAGGCGTTTCAAATTAAAAGTGTGCTTTCTCATTTTCACGGATTTCAATGACATTTACAAGCTTTGGGAAAACTCCATGTTCTGTGATTTATAGAAAGCCCAAAATGATGACATCATTGCCCAGTCCGCCTCCTTGGCTTCAGCTCGCCTTCATTCACACACACACACACGCGCTTTTTTGTTGATTTACACGCAGTCGTCGTGTCAGGTACCTGGACCGGAGAATTTTTGCAGGAGAGAAGTGCGTAACTGCAGGCCTTAAGAAAGCGCTTAAGTTCAGACCAAAGAATAGGGCCCATATAGTTTTCACTGACTACATTAAGTCTTTAGGGTTGGGGTCAATTATAATTGTAATCATGTAATTAATAATTAATTACAATTATGATGTAATTATAATTGAAAAAATATGTTGCTGTTTTAATCATACATTAAATGTCGTTGAGTTCAGATAATTGACTGTAATTGTAATTGGCATGAAAATTCTATAAAAAAAAAAAAAACTCAATTACGAACGAATTAAACGCAAACCTGAGGAACCATGTTACAGTTTTATGGCTTAAACATATGTAGTTAACAATTATTCAAATGTGTTTCATATCACTTTTTCACACTACCTTTTACTATTAATTATTTTACCATTAAAAAAAATTGAAATCGAGGGGTATACGAACAAAAAAAATGGCTTGGACGCCCACACCAAAAATATTAATACCAATATTCCCATTGATTAGGAAACCTAACAATGTAATCAACAGATGAGTAACAAATTAGAAGATTGACAATATTTTTTTGTGTATTTTACAGATGATTTAGGGTTAAGACCCATTATCATAAGAGATGCTAAAAGAAAACTAAACACAAGGTTTACTTTTACGGGCTTATTTATTAAAGGCTCAGGAATTGTGATTAATTTTAATTCAACTTTGTATTTGAGAATGTAATTGTAATTGAGTTTCAGGGGGAAATAATCATTGTAATTTTAATTGTAATTGGAAAAAATGCCAATAATTGTTATCATAATTGATGATGATTGTAATTGAACATGAATGATTGAAGACGTAATTGTTATTGAAAAATGTAATTGATCCCAATAATTACCCCATTTGTCTTCAGCCTTTGGCGACCACTTCATTGTTTTTGTTAGTGTTTGTTGCTCTGTGAATGTACACCTTCTGGGTTTTAGCCTATTATAAAATATATGCAACAAGAAGATAAATGGAGGTGGATTTCAACAACATTCTGTCCTTGAAGAACAGTGATGTCACTAATTAGATTTAATGTGTACTTGTGTTTCCAGCCTCCTCGCTGTGCTGTCTGATCATCTGAATGCTGAGATCGCAGCAGGAACTATTTCCTCCAAACAGGACGCCATGGATTACATCACCTGGACATACTTCTTCAGACGGCTGGTTATGAACCCAAGGTCAGCTGAACTCACTAAACTCACTCTCTCCTCATGCTTTCTATTGAGGGGTGGGACCACATCTCACACAAAGATGTCTCATCTGGGGGGTCCACGTTCTATCATTTTTAGGGATGTAATGATTAAATTACATTGTTTTGAATAGTTTATCAAGGAATTCTTTTGACAATGAAAAATAAAAAGAAAACAGTATAGTTTTTATAGTTTTTTCCACAAAAAAATAAAGGAATATTTTTCAGTCATCATTTTTCTACAGTCCCATTTTGTAAAATAAATCGTGAGAGAATCCTATCGGTAACCCAGTATCGTGAATCGAATCGCATCGGGAGTTGAGTGAATCGTTACATCCCTAATCATTTTACATTCCAACATGCCGACTCTCTCTACCTTTTGTCGTTGATTGTCTTCTCGTAGACTAAATGAATCTTGAACACACCAATCTTATATTTATAAAGTCTAAAATAATAAAATTTTGTATAAAATGTTTCATGTAAGAGAGGGAGGGTATGATTTAAGGGAAAAGTTTAATTTTAAAATTCAGAGAGGTCGCACAACAATGAAAAATTCTGTGTAACAAATAATGGAGTATGGCTATGGAACAGACTGAGTGTGGAGCTGAAACAATGTCCAACCATCAACCAGTTTAAAAATAAATATGAACAAATCATTTTCACAAGATACAGAGACGAGGGAGCTTGAAGGTTTATTTGTTGTTGTTTTTTGTCTGTGGTTGCTCTTGGGGTGGGGTTGAGTTATATGTATTTATATATACTCATGTATCTATTTCTTAAATTTTGTTTGGTTTTTATTTCTATGAATATCTGATATATTAATTTATAAAACCAGGTATAGTTATCATTATATTAGTGTACATTGATGTGTAAATGTGTTACTATGTCACCATATTGACAATCATAGAGTTGTACATAGGAATCTAAGTGTGCGTGTGTGTATGCATGTGTGTATACATATATAATAGAGATTAGGGGGTAGGATTAAATAAGTTTTTATACTTCTTCCTACTCCTTTTCGAGCATGTTAATGATAATGTTTTATATATATATATATATATTTATTTATTTATTATGGATTATTACTTTTTTTGTTTTGTTTTGTTGTGTTGATTTCACTTACCAACTGCTGTTTTATTTTGCACTGTTCAGTTTCCGCTTCTCTGGAATGTTCTGTACCAAGTGCTGTTTTTTATTTAAATTCACAAAAGCACATTTGTTTTAGAAAGTTCACAAAAATCCAGAAAAGCATGAATATTGCTTTATATAAATTTAAGTTTGTGACGACGAAGTCGATGATCAAACTGCAGCCGAGGGTGTCCTGGTGCCAAGTGCACATATGGACACCCTCCAGGTGCCTCTCACCCATGGCAACTCCAGAGTGAAAGACAGTCCAACCCCTCTTGAGAAGACTAGTTCCAGAGCCCTTGGTGTGTGTTGGGGTGAGGCCGACTATATCTAGTCAGAGCTTCTCAACCTTGCACACCAGTTCTGTTTCAGTCAAAAGTAGACGCGGCTGAAATGATTTTCCTCCGTTGGGTGGCTGAGCTCTCCCTTAGAGATGGGGTGAGAAGCTCAGTCATCCGAGAGGACATAGGAGTAGAGCTGCTCCTCCGCATTAAGAGCCTGATGAAGTGGCTCGGGCACCTGATTAAGGCCACCCAGGTGAGGTGTTCAGAGCATGTCCCTCCAGAAGGAGACCACGACGAAGACCCAGGTGATGCTGGAGAGATTGTCTCTCTGCTGGCCTGGGAACGCCTCGGGAAGAGCTGGACAAATGAGCCGGAGAGAGGAAAGGAAGGGCTTCCCTGCTCAGAATGCTGCCATCACAACCCAACAAATAGTAGAAGATGGATGGATGGATTTGCATTATCACTTGTCAGATGGTTATAACCATGAACATTGTGTTAAATTAATTCAATCGCCACAGTTTGGTCTCAGTATGATCAACATATTTAGCCTTTATTGGAGGTTGTTTATCCAGTAAATGTGTAGCAGCTAAATCTTCTAATCCATCCAACTTTAGCATAAAATACTGATTTCAGCTTCATCAATCTAGTGCTGTGTGCACAGCTCTCCTTGCTGAATTTCAATACAACTGTATTTTATCTCTGCGTAGACACACACACACACGCACACACACACACCCTCAGTATTCCCATGGGTGACATGCATGCTGTGTTCCTGTGCCCAGAGGAGCCTAATGATGATGATGCTTATAGTGTTGTTTTACATTAAAAAAGCCCAGCCACTGGCTGGTGAAATATGTGGGGTGATAAAAATGCTTTGTTAGTGTGGAGAAAAGGGATGGTTGGCATTAAACGTACATTAAATGACCGTTTCACTACTTAACGGCTGCTCCCTGCCTTTAAATGAGGCTCTGCTCTCCCACTAACCAGTGAATGACTTCAATCATCATCATTTGTTTTAATGCATCACAATGAGTGGGTGATATGTGATAGTGAGCTTTCTGGTTCACTTTTATTATGTGCTCAGTTGCAACCTGGTGCTTGGCTAATATTCCTCCCCCACCTGTTAATGAAGTGATTGGTATTCACTCTTGTGGCTGTGGTTGAAGGTTCAGCTTCTCTTTGGACCCATTGAGACAATAAAAACAATGTGTTCACATGAGCTGTGCTGAACGTGTTCATCAAAGCAGTGGTTACACCCTGAGCAGCCATTACATTATGACCGCCTTCCTGTTATTATCCAATTCATTGTCACAGAGCAGTACATTCATGTTGTTCAGCAGTTACATTCCCTTTGGTAGCGAGCTGAGCAATGCTTAAAGCATTACACTAAAGCTCAAATTATTTACTGGCTAGCGTTGATTTAAACAAAGATATTGGCACACATAATAGACCTCATTTATCAGTCTTTCCTATATTCAGATCTGTTTCAACATGCATTCGACCATATTCACGCAAGCTTCGGTATTTATCAATTGTGACGTGAGCGTACGCTACGATCAGATCTAACATCAGGTCTGAGCTTGTGTATGATAATCTGAGTGGATTTGTGGTGCAGAGACTGAAAGTAAATGATTAAACAAACCTCAGCTGTCATTTAAGATAAACAGACACATGTTCAGAACAGATCAAAACAGATTATTAAAGCAAAATAAACAAAATAAAATGATTTTCACGAAGCCATTATTACACATCACTTCTTTGGTTTTCCTTCCATGGAATACTATATAACCGTACAAACCGTCAGAGCAGGAGCCTATAGGTTCACCCATTGCACATAGATGCACATGGGCCACAGCGCTGCTTCTGCTCTGTCTTGGACCAGGTGAACACTGCTGTTCACCCCTGAGAAAGTGTGTGGTACTAAGTTTTTCTACAGCATTGCATTGGTAAATGAAACGCTTTTGATGTGCATAGCGCAGCCTGTGGCGGCTGTACGGAGGACACAGGACCTCATTCGTGCTTTTAAAATTTATAGTGGACCTTAAACTTTTACGTATGTGCAGCAGTATTTTATTAGTAATGTGATTAATTTTAGGTGAAATTGGTTGAAGGCATGATAAGCACAGACGAGGGACAACATTTAGTAATTTATAAGTTTTTTTTAAATGTTTAAATGGTAAATAGATTTGATTTATATAGTTGTAGTTATATAGTTGATGGTCAGCTGGTTTTCCATTTAAAAAATGTTTTCACAGTTTTCCTTTTTCCCCCTTTTTAAATATTACTTTTAGGGGAATAATTATTTGAAGAAAGAAGTGCTGATAGCTGCAGCGTTTTGTTACATTTCTTAATTAGCCCAGTGTTGCTACTATTACTGCTAGACAGAGTCAAGCAGAGTCACCACAAGTCTTTGAACTCATACACAGCAAACAGATACACTCTTATTTGATTTGTTTTGATCAGAAACTCGATTGACAGCCGAGTACAGACATGGGCAACTGACGGCTCGGGGGCCACATGAGGCCCTCGGTTTGATTTAGTACAGCTCCCAAGGCAAATACACAAAATGACAGAAAAATACAGACAAAATGATGCAAAAACAATTATAAAATATAAAAGAGAACTGCAAAAAAAAGAAAAAAAGACATACATTTGCTCTTAAAACCAACAAAAAAACATAAAAATACAATTTAAAAACACTCGGAGCTCCTAAATTTCAGCATATTTCAAGTTTCAGTTTCCGAATTTAATACGTAAAGATTCTGCACATCATACATGTTCCGCAATAAACTCACTTACAGTAGTTGCTTTTATGAATTATGACACTTTTCTTTCTCTTTGTGGGATGTTGCATGTGTTTTGTGCTTCTTTAAAGAAACCATGTGCTATATGACATTCCCACAGTGTACACAAAGATTGATAAATGGAGGTTGTGAGGAAGACGTCTGTGGTTAGATGATGCCTAAGCCTCATATGGCAACTGTTATTCAGTATTCAGTAGGGCTGAGTATGGAATCCATTGTTTGTTTTCTAAATACTGTAAGAAACCATGTTTGTTCATTTTACTGTCAAAGTTAATCAGGCTACCAATTTTAATATTTAAATAATGCAATGTTTGAGTTTTCAGTCAAAATTCCCTTTACAAGTGTTGGCTTTGTGTTGAACAGACACTGCACTATGATGTTCTCCATTGGGGTACAAGACCTTGTGTCAGTTCAGCTAATGATATAAACCAGGGGTGTCAAACTCACTTTAGTTCAGGGGCCAAATATGGACTCACCTTCATGGGCGTGTCTGTTTACATGTCAATCACAACAAAGAGCTTCCTGGAGGCGCGGCTTCTCCAGCTCAGTGCCCCGTCAAAGTAGTCATCAAAGTGGGAATCAATGAAAAAAACACTTTGAGCATGTGTATGAAGCCCAAATAGCACTTTTATGATGTTTGAAGCACAGAAAAGTCCATTTAGCATAGCATGGGCCCTTTAACACTGGCATGAATGTTGATAATGTGGCCCTACTGTGATAACGGTTGCCCATTCCTGCTCTAAAGGGCCGGATTTGGCCCCCGGGCCTTGAGTTTGAGACGTGACAAACTTTACATCAGGCGACTCTTTGAGCACCAGGCATGATTTTGGGAACCATTTGTGTTTATTTTCTGTTTCTGTCACATAACCATGTTCAGATAACTCGTAAATATTACACTTAGACAAGAACCTGCTCATCTAACTTCAGAGCACGGAAATTATTCAACCACTCTCCCTCGTGCTAAGAAGCTGCAGCTCAAATCAAATCATTACACACGAGGAACGATGAGTAATTCTGTGCTGCCAGCCCAACGCTGTTCATTTACAGATGTTCCAGCTGTTTTTGTTAAATAGAACAAGTTAAAATCCTGACCAATCAATGGTGATTTTATCAGTCCGATGTCATGTCTGTCATTGGTCCAGCTGATGTTTTCTCTCTATTGCTAACTGCTACCAGTAACATGTATGGATGTGTCAATGGGCTGTTCCTGTGCAGTTAGCCGTTAAATGATATTAAAAATCATGTCTAAAAAAGAAAGAACTTCTGAAATAATAACAGAAGAATGGCAGAGCTAAGCACTAACTCACATATGTGTTGGGAGTTTGCATGGAAATTATTATTATTTTTTATCACACCCAAGTTA
This sequence comes from Gouania willdenowi, assembly GCF_900634775.1. Taxonomy (NCBI): domain Eukaryota; kingdom Metazoa; phylum Chordata; class Actinopteri; order Blenniiformes; family Gobiesocidae; genus Gouania; species Gouania willdenowi. Next base: position 37,037,578 of record NC_041059.1, read on the forward strand.
AAAACACATCATACAGAGAAAAGTGTTAAATGCTGGCGTTATTCAGGAAATCATTGCCATGTGTTCTGGGAGTGTTTGGGGTTGAAAACATTTTGTTATGATTTATTTCATTTCATTTATTTTCCTTCTGTCATGGTAAAGATCACAATTTTTTCACAAGGAATATTTAACTTCATTACATTCCCTGTCCAAGAAGCAGGACTCAATCACAAATATTAAACAATTGGTCTGCCAAGTTTACACTAAGATGATATTACAGCATTATTCAAAAAATAATGAATAAATAATACATTAACAATTTGAAAGACTTACATACCTACTCTCAGCACCAAAATATGAAAACAAATCACACTCTAAACCATGTTCATAATGCCTTAGGAGTCTCTTTTTATACATTTGTTTAAACTGAAATACATTCAAACAGACATGCATATCTGCATTTCCACAAAATAATGGAGGAAATATTAACAGAAAGTTGTCCAATCACCTCAAAACTTTTTTCTCAGGAAGAGATGACCCTCATGGGGAATTTGAATAAAACAATTATTCATAATAATAATAACTGCAGCAAAGAAAAACATCAAGAGAAGATGAACGAACCCTGAACCTCCCAAAATAACGGAATGGATAGTGAATTAAATACATCAAATTTAAAAGGATGTGAACAAAATAGGTCTCCTTTATGGATAAGAATAAATATATTGTGAACAGGATTGACTGACAAGAAGCACAGGTAGTTCCTGTCAAAGGGAAACACCTTTAAACTATTAGAATGTCTCCTTGAGAAAGTGTTGAACTATCTTTGTTGTTTTGGTTTTATACATCCCAGTTTCTGAAAAAGAGGAACAAACAGGTTTTGTTGTACTGTATTTAAAATGTATTTTTAAATTATGAACAAATACAGATGTGAAATGTATGTATGTGTTCACTGGAATATTCAAATTTGTTTTTAAATAAATGCCTAACAATGTTTAATATTTTTTCGTTTTTTTTTTTTAGTTATTACAACCTGGAAGATGTTAGCCACAAGTCCATCAACAAATTTCTGTCCAGCCTGGTGGAGAAAAGCCTGAGGGAGCTGGAGTGCTCCTATTGCATGGAGATCAAAGAGGTGTGTCTGTGTGTGTGTCTGTGTGTGTGTCTGTGTGTTTCATATGCTAATGCTCACTGGGGTCAAATCCTGCACTTCTTGCAGCGTTACCTTTGATAGCATGTGCCGACAAAGAAAAAAAAAAACAATTCTGGCCCTTTAGAGCATCTGATTCAGAAAACCAAAAAGTCAGAGAAACCATGAATTTTTGTCCAAATTAAAATGTCTCAGCTAGATATTTCCAAATAATTGTACAACTTTAATGAAACTCCACAATATTTTCCCCACACTTATATCACATGATAGAAGTCAAATTGTTTTAAGAACCCTCGATTTTTTTGCGCATGTTTCTTCAAATTATTCCACAAAATCCCCAAATTACATAATAATTTGCCTCAAAATTATTGGTTTGATATTATCAATGTTGTGCATATTTTATCATTTATTTATACGTGGAAATGCAAACTACAGCAGAATAATGATTAAATGACTCATTTTCCTGTCTAAAATCTACAGCCCACTTAAGATACACTGCTCAATATTTGGCCCCTGAACTAAAATGCAGATATGTTTTATAATAGTTTTTAACTCTTTCTGCTTCAGAAAACTAGATTAAACTAAAAGTAGATAAAGGCAGGACGACTAAAACTAGTTTTGTCAAACGTCAACTAAAATCCAAAGTTGGATGAATATAATAATTCCAGCAAGTTAATTTTGTCTTCTTTGTTTTGAAATAATAAGTTACGGTTACTTTTATTCAGACAACTTTTTTCAGGAAATCATTTTGATCTCTTGACATGTTTCAACTGCCAAATGTCAGTCTTCCTCACAGGCATCTGCTGATTGCTTTGATGTACCACGCCCCCTGTTTTTACTTTCCGGCACCTGCGACTTTCTTCTCCAGAGATGACAGGCAGGAATTGTGGGGATGGGAAATCATGTGTGTTTGCTGGGGTGTCAAACTCATTTTAGTTCAGGGGCCAAATACAGACCAGTTTGAGCTTCAATGGACCACACATTTTAGGGAGGAAAAAGAGAAAATTCAACATTAATGTGCCCTGGTTTGCACTTTCACATATAAATGATGTACAGTATAAATGATAACGTTTCTGAGTACCCGCATATCAGTTTTCACTTAAACTCCTCGATTTTGGAGAAATATTTTGAAGAAAATTTGCCAGATTTTGGAAAAATTGAGAGTTCTTTCTACAATTTGTGATTAAAAATGACGGACCTCATGTGATATAAGAACTGGAAAACTAAGATCTGCAAATATTGTGGGTTTTAACAGAATGTTTGTATTTGGAGGCACTGAGATATCTGCAACTCAACAAGTTTATCATTTAAAAAATGTTTCAAGTTTTTTCTATTAATTTAACTTTTTCGAGCGGGCCAAATTTGATGCTGTAAAGCAGGGGTTCTCAACCTTGGGGTCGCGAGACACTGGGAGGTCACCAGATGTCTTTAAGAAAATAAGATGAGTTTTTTTTAACAATAAAACCAATTCTTGCTTATTTTTACCCTTTTTCTGCAACTACACCAAATTTGCCACTTTTTAACCTATTTTCATCACTTTTTATTGCCATGTTTTTGTTCCTTTTAATGCATTTTTGCTGCATTACTCCTGTTTCTGCCACTTCTCCATCACATTTCAATACATTTTATACACATTTGTCTTTTCCATTCTTGTCACTTTTAATCTTTTTTCACCATATTTCATGCTTATTTTTACCAATTCAACCACATTCCTGATTTGTCATGCCTTTTATTTCCCAGTTTAAAATAATTGTTCCTACTTTAGTCTGCCACTAAGCCACCATTGACACTTTGAACCCTTTTTACCACCTTTTCTGTCTATATTTGACCACTGTAATTTGCAACTTTTAACAAATTTCTGTGGATTTAAAAATTCATTCCATTTCACCACTTTTTCCACCATTTTTGGTCACTTACAACCCATTTTATTTCTGATTAAAACAAGCATTTCTATCTTAAGGATGAATATATGCTATGACACAAATAATAATCAACTTCCTGGACAACAGTGGATATTATTCAGATGAATAAATAAATAAATGTGGTTATCACAGATTCATAGAACAATGGACCATCATTTTACTGACTTTAAGGATGGACCCAAAAAATCTCTCCCCTTTATTCCCCCTTATAGATGGTCCTGTCTCCACATGACTCTTTTTCAATGTTCTAAAGGTTGAGAACCACTGTTCTAAATGCCCGTTTTTGGCCCGTGGTCTATAGTATTTACAATATATCCCAGTCATTGTTGGCTTTGCTTCCCTCTAGGATGATCGAACCATTGAGCCTTTGACCTACGGACGTATCTCCTCCTACTACTACTTGAAGCATCAGACAGTACGCATGTTTAAAGAGCGTCTGAGAGCTGAGCTTCCCCTCCATGAGCTGCTCTCTGTCCTCACGGTGAGACTCTCATTTTCTCATTCTTTCATTCTCTCATTTTCTCATTCTATCATTTCTTCATTCTTTCATTCTTTCATTCTGTCATTGTCTCATTTTGTCATTCTTTCATTCTGTCATTGTCTCATTCTCTCATTCTGTCATTTTCTCATCTTCTCATTTTCTCATTCACTCATTCTCTCATTTTCTCATTTTCTCATTCTTTCATTCTGTCATTGTCTCATTCTCTCATTCTGTCATTTTCTCATCTTCTCATTTTCTCATTCACTCATTCTCTCATTTTCTCATTTTCTCATTCTCTCATTCTCTCATTTTCTCATTCTTTCATTCTGTCATTGTCTCATTCTCTCATTCTGTCTTTTTCTCATTTTCTCGTTCTCTCATTTTCTTCCTAGAGCATCAAACCTAACTCCTATTGGGGTTATCACAGGCTCTTTAGCTCAAATTAAAAGTTTCAATGAAAACACAGGGTTGGGGTCGATTATAATTGTAATCGCATATTTGATAATTAATTACAATTATGACATAATTGTATGTGAAACATCTGGTGCTGTTGTAATCTTAATTGAATTATAATTGAGTTCAGGATAATTGACTTTATAATTGCAATGGTCATGGAAATTCTACAAAAACTGTCATTAACAATTTATTTAAACACAAACCTGGGGAAACATGTTCCAGTTCTATATCTTACACACATATGTAGTTAACAATTATTAAAATGTGTTTAATTTTACATTTCCCCACTACTTATCATTAAAACATTTAAATCGAGAGATATACTGAAAGAGAAAAGGCTCAGATCACACCAAAAATATAATTTAATACCAATGTTTTCATGGATAAGGAAGTCTATCAAGTTAACCAAGAGATAAAAAAACTTATCGATAATATTTTTAGCATATTTTACAGCCAATTTAAAACATTGGTCAAAACAGACTTATCATAAGAGATGCTAACAGAAAGCTAACATAAGACCACAGTTTATAGGGCTATTTATTTCAGACTTAGTAATTGTGATTAATTGAAATTGAAATTTAGTAATTGAGAATCTAATTTTAATTGAGTTTCAGGGGGAAAATAATAGTTGGAATTTTAATTGAAACTGGATATCATTATTGAGCTATAATTGAACATGGATAATTGAAGACGTAATTGTATTTGAAAAATGTAATTGACCTCTATCCTGGATCTAACTCTCCAGAACTGAATGATTTATGCTTTAAAGTGATCTATATTGTATAGTCCTGTACATTTATAAACCATCGTATTGTTTCAGTGCAAGAACATAGAAATAGCAGGATCAAATAAAATAAAAGTAAAGGTAAATAACTGCTCCTAACTTATAAGTTAACAAAAAGGAAATAGATCTATTGGGTTTATAAATTAGTAGATGAGACTTCAGAGGATTACCTCAGCAGTAATTAGATTCTACAGATCTATTGTTCTGTCTAACTTTATCTAATACAGTGACGACCTATTTTCATTTTCACTTTTTTGTTCTGTTTTTGTTTCGTCTTTCCTTTTGAATTTCACACATTTTGTTTGGTTCATGTCACATTCATAATTTGTTATGTAATAGTGTGTCAAATGTCAAATTACAGTATTTTGTGGAGGATGAGACGCTATTTTTTCCATCTAAAGTTGAGGGTGTGGCCTATGCGGCGGTGCGCTCTGTGTGGATTTTTCAATCAGTCACACACGTGTCCAGTGAAAGCTGGTGTCTGGAGGCAGAATATTAGTGACAGCAGAATGAAATGAACTGTAACAGCCACTGAACATCATGGTGAACTGAACGCTTAGAAACGAGCTTTGGATAATGTAGGAAAGTGATGGTCTCACAGGTTTAATAACAGGACGGAGGCGTCATGGTCTGTGTGCAGGACAGTGTCTGATCATGGAGTGACAGCAGACGTCATACTACTGCTGAATATTTGTTTTAATTTATATATAAAATAAGATTTCTGATTGTTTAAATAAAAATCAAATACCGGTAATAAATTGAAGTACGTGGAGCGATGCTGGATTGTACGGATTTATGAGAGCGAATAAAAAGTACAATAAGGTTTAAAATGTAAGATATCTCAGACAGTTTTTAATAGTTAATAATAAACAGCATCAAGTGTCAAATCACTGCATTACGTTTATCAGGAGAGATCACACACAGGACAGAGGCTGACAGCTGACGTATCTGACACACACACACACAGAGAGAGAGAGCGCTGAAACACTCCAGATAAAGTAAAGATCAGCCAGGTATTGATTGAAAGAAACAACAAACAGCATAAAGTTGCCAAATCAGCACGTTACATTTGTTCAGAAGCGATAGTGTCCGTATTCTGACTCTGAGTCTGATCCACATGATCACTGCTGAGGCGATGGTGCACGAGGAGCAGACGGAGGTGTGTATCAGTGGATCCAGTAAAAAGTGACCATAAAAAGCTGTAAATGGACTGATATGTAGACGTGGAGTAGTGAGGATGTGATTTCATGTTGAAACTGATCAGAATACATAGAAAAACACAAGAGAACACCAGGCCGTTCTGATTGGCCGAGTCATTTCGCCTTTATTTGTGCTCTGCATTTAACCCACTGGGCAGCCATTTTTTTGCCTGGGGAGCAGTTGGGGACTTGATCAACACAGTGATTGCCCAGGTGAGATTCTAACCGGCAACCCTTCGACGCTCGCCCAGCTTCCTTAGCCACTAGGCCACCACCCAACCAGGCCCGACCCTGCTTAGCTTCCAAGATCAGACAAGATCAGGCGTTTTCAGGGTGGTATGGCCGTAAGCTGAAGGGCACCCTCATCAGCCAATAGGGTGTGGCCTATGTTACGATGTGGCCAATAAAGCAGTGCCCTTTATAGTCCTGAAGTTACTGTATTCTATTTGAATCTAATCTATTGTGATATATTTTAGGATGCTGAGGAATACGCCGAGCTTCCCGTCAGACACAACGAGGACCAGCTCAACAGCCAGCTGGCTCAGCAGCTCCCCCTGCAGGTCAACCCTCACTCCTTTGACAGTGCCCACACTAAAACTCATCTGCTGCTGCAGGCCCACTTCAGCCATGCCCCCGTGCCCTGCAGCGACTACACCACCGACACCAAGACGGTGCTGGACAACGCCATCCGAGTCTGTCAGGTACGTTTTTACTATGTGACGACGAGTGTAGCGTGTGAAGCGATGCAGCCACTACAGCATGATGCTGCCACCACCGTACCTCACAGTGGGGTTGATGTGCAGTGTCAAAAAATAGAGCTACTCAGGTTTTATTTTTATTATTTCATTTTCCTTTGACTTCCCATTTATGTGACGTTGTGTTGGTCTATCACAGAAAACAAATGATTGTAATGTAACAAAACAAGAACAAATTCAAGGGCCGTTAATGCTTTTTCATGGCTCTGTTTATGTGTCTGATGACTTGGAGTAAAACTGTTCGTCATATTACTGAATAATGCACCTCTGGTTCTGATTGGTTTATTTTAAGAGAGAATAACCTCTGACCTGTCGACTGATGGATGGAAATGTGTTTCTGTGTAAAATTGATCACACTTAAAACAATCTTTACACACTTAAAACAGTATATGAGGATACAATACTATATACTAGAGGTTCTCAACCTTTTCCCAGCCCGCGACCCCCAAAATGAAGGTCCCACTGTCGCTGAAGGTGATTGAACACAGGCATGAACATTGAAGAACAGTCATGTAGAGACAGGGTCATCTATAAGGGGGAATAAAGGGGAGAGATTTTTGGGGTCCATCCATAAAGTCAGCAAAAATGATGGTCCATTGTTCAATGAATCTGTGAAAACCACATTTATTTATTCATATGAGTAATATCCACTGTTATCCAGGAGGTTTATTATTATTTGCATATAGTCATCTTAAAGATGTAAATCATTGTTTTAATCAGGAGTCAAATTGACCAAAGAGGGTGAAAAGGTGATGAAATTGGATTTAAAAAATACATAAATTGGTTAAAAGTAGTAAAAACAGACAGAAAAGTGGTAAAAAGGGTTCAAAGTGTCATGATTGGAACAATTAATTTAAAGTGGCAAATAATGGGCATGAGAAAATGAATGTGGTTAAATTGGCAAAAATAATCATGAATAAAGGTTAAAAGTGACAATAATGGGTGGAAAAGTGGTGAAAAAATGTGCAGAAAAGGCATTGAAATTTAATGGAGTATGAGTAATGTAGCAAAAATGCATTAAAAGGAGCAAAAATATGACAAGAAAAAGTGATGAAAATAGGTTTAGATATATAGATATATAAGTTTGGTGTAGTTGCAGAAAAAAAGTAAAAAATAAGCAAAAATTGGCTCAAATTGTTAAAAAAAATATTCTTAGTTTCTTATAGTCATCTGGTGATGCCCTCCCAATCCCTCCATTATACAATGAAAATAAACACAGTAGCCTTCTACAACACACTGTCACCAAACTTTTTCCTTATACTTATATTGTCTCTCTCTCAAAGATTAAAGCACTGCAGTAATAGCTTCAACGTGCCACAGTGTTACATGTCTCACCCGTTGTGTGTTCATGGTACACGCGTGTGCCTGTGCAGGCGTGGTTATAAAACACTGCTCGGAGCGATATGCAACGCGTGCAGATTGACTTTCTCTTCAAAGCTTGTCTGAGCTTCTGTTAGCCATTATCCACAGGTCGTGTGCACGTGTATACCATGTGCACGTGTATACCATGTGCTTGTAGTTTACTATGCAGAGAACGTATGTGACTGGTCCTCTTCTGTTTACACACACAGCTTCTTTAGGTGACCGGGCATTTTGCTCTGCTGCTCCGAGGCTGTGGAACACCCTCCCTGCCCGCTTCAGGGCCCCACAGACTATTCATGTTTTTAAACAAGGTCTTTTTACAAAAGCTTTCTGACAAATGTAATTGTATTGATTTTATTCGCTGTCAGTTTTATTATTGCTTTTATCTGTTGAATTATTAGCTTTTTCTCTCTGCCCTTGTCTCTGTAGCACTTTGAGATTTCTAAATGAAAAGTGCTTTACAAATTAAAGTTGTTATTATTATTATTTAGGCTGTGTGCACTGAGGTGATAAAAGCTTTGATACAGTTTAACTAAGGTTGTAATTGGGTTATTTCAACCTCCCCAACCCAGTCCAGCTCGGATGCTCCACAAAGTGGGGTACACAAATTGTCATGGGCGTACGTGTACGGCAAGCCGTTTTAACATTTGATAAGTTGCGCTACTTGTAATTATAGATACAGTATTTATAATTACATTTTGACATGTAATTCCAAGTCCACATAGCCACAATGTAATCTTAATCTATTGCACTTTTAATCATTGATATCAACAATTCTGTTTTCACTAGTTACACTATTAATTGTAGATATTAACAATTACGTTCTCACTAGTGGAAATCGCTGTTGTAGATGTCTGAAAGTTCATTACAACCAGTCAAAATGTCCCATTGACTTCCATTCAAAGTTTTTTCCAGATATCGACAATTCAATTTTGACATGTGCCAATTCCAAGACCACATATCCATAACATAGTTTTGACTAGTTGCAATGTTAGATGTTTATCTCCATTTCTATGGATCTACAATTTAGGACACTCTGGGACAATTTAAGACACTCTGGGACAATGTAGGACAATTTAGGATACTGTGGGACAATTTAGAACACTCTGGGACAATGTAGGACAATTTAGAACACTCTGGGACAATGTAGGACAATTTAGGATACTGTGGGACAATTTAGAACACTCTGGGACAATGTGGGACAATTTAGAACACTCTGGGACAATGTGGGACAATTTAAGACACTCTGGGACAATTTACGACACTCTGGGACAATGTAGGACAATTTAGGACAATGTAGGATAATTTAGGACACTCTGGGACAATGTGGGACAATTTAGAACACTGGGACAATGTAGGACAATTTAGGACACTCTGGGACAATTTAGGACAATGTGGGACAATTTAGAACACTCTGGGACAATGTAGGACAATTTACGACACTCTGGGACAATGTAGGACAATTTAAGACACTCTGGGACAATGTGGGACAATTTACGACACTCTGGGACAATTTGAGTGTCCCAAAGTATCCTAAATTGTCGCAGAATGTCCTACTGGAACATTGTAGGACACTCCATGTACCTCTTACTCCAGCACACTTAGAAAACACAATAATGTAATGTCATTGACACTGTGGCCCTACAGTGACATTTACCTATCCTGTTTAGGAATAATATATAATAAAACATTAATAACAATCTGTAGGGACACAATAAAACATCTCATCACTCGATTTATTTATTTGATTAACCTACTGGCATTTTCAGTGAGAAAAATCTTTTTCATCATCCTGAAACTGTGACATACAACTCACTACATCTTTAATGAGAAGGGTTAGGTTGACAGGATGCACAGAACTCTGCAACTCTGAAAATCCACTTTCACACAAGTATGTGATGTTAAAGGGCATCAAAGTCTTGACAGCATGTTTTGCTAGCTCTAATCATATTTACTCTTTTGAAATAAGATTATTTCACTGTCACCTCGAGAAGGTAGTCTTATGGTAGCCCATGTGTAATTTGTGGCAATGCATGGAGGCTCCTGACCATAGGTGGATTTTGAGATTGTTGTCAGGGGGGGTATATACAATATATAGACCGTCTTGAGATTTGCGCCAATCAATGCATTACGTCACTGCCGTGTCACCGGAGCTGATAGGTTTCCACTTTCTTCTATGTGTTAATTTCCACCGGGTCCGCTGCAGTGTGTGTCTGCTCCTTCCCAGATGTGGTAGTCCGGTGCCCTCCGCCAGATGTACGCAGGGCTTCTATTTCTGGCGGACACCGGAGCACGACGCATCAATCAGCTCAGAGCAAATGAAGCTAAACTGGAAATTAAGCACGTACTCCGCAATAAAATATCGGGTTACTTTTCAAAATAAAACACTTCAGATTATATTTAAAGTAAATACATCACCAAAAACATCATAATGTGTAAAAACAAATTCACATCCACTATATTGATTCCTCTCATACTGTAACTCACTGTAAACTGCAGCAACTTTGATTTAGTTCATGTTTTAATGGTGCAGTTTTATCTCTTCTCTGTTGAATGTTGATAAAAAATGTGGCTATGACAAATCCAGAGTCAAACAATTCTTGTTCTCCTTCGTTAGCAACACTGACCTGTTTTTCTGTTTATTGTTGCGTTTATAACACATACATTTAACTGCGTTCTCGCGCGATTATATAAATATCGTGAGAACTGCTCTGTCTCGTGACGTCACAGTCGTTCAACCGGAGCGCACCGCGGCGCACTCAAAACGCAACCGTTCGGATTTAGCGGACAGCGGTGAAAAACCGGATTGGTGCCGTGGCGCAGCGGAGACGTATCCAGTGGAAACCCCGGGTAACATATACAATAATGCAAAAACGATTAGTAACATAATTGATAATGTTGACTACAGAGGTTTGCATTGAAGCGTTGTTTATAAATTCATGATAAAATCAGGCGGGCGGACGCATTCTGCTTCATTTTTGCTGCAGTACCAAACATGAACTGCTGGGTAAAGTGTTGCTTCATCATTTACATTGTGAAGAAGAATTGTGCAACAGAAGAAGAACCAACCTAAAGTCTCAAAAGTTTGAATCCATTTCACTGAAAATGTAGACTACACACTTGAGGTAGATATATATTTACCCTGGGGGTACCCATACCCCTATGTGGGAACCTAGGAATTAGTTCATCTTTGACTAATGTCCAAATGCTCCTCCCTTGGGTTCTTTGTAATGTGCTGCTAACACTCAGTAATCCACAGTGAACCACATGAGGAGCCTCAATGGAAGCTGTGGAATGGCTTCATACTAAAACACATTGGATCAGCGATTGAAAACACTATTTATTTATAAGTGGGTTTTCATTAGAAGCATGCAACGAAACCAATGGGAGTCGAACTCCCAACCAGGTTTAACAACCATGACCTAAATGTCTCCAACGTAGGGGACAGACAAAGTGGTCCTCTATTCACACTGCCCTCTTGGTTTCAGGCCATGCTGGATGTAGCTGCTAATGAAGGCTGGCTGGTCACAGCCATCAGCATCTGTAACCTGGTTCAGATGATCGTCCAAGGTCGCTGGTTAGATGACTCAGCATTCCTGACGCTGCCTCACTTTCAACAGCATCACCTCTACTTGTTCAGGTACAGTATGAAACATGAAGCTGTGATCCACTCAGTTTAAAAGGTCCAAGCTAACTTTTTATCCTGGGATTAGTTTCATGTTTCTTGTCATTTGACTCCAGCTTCAACACATTTTCAGGACATCCCACATAATTCTGAAATCATTACTAATTGTTCCTTAATTATTCAATAGTCACACTGTAAATGTTTAGTTTCATCAGATCAAAAATTTTTAAAATATTTTTACATTTTCAGTTTCCAATATGTCAGGAACGACATCACATAAGAAACTGAAATTTGATATAGTGATACAGCTCCACCTACTCTCTGAGAATATAGAAAAATATGTGCTATACATCCTATCTGATGGACATGACAGATGGACATGTTTGGTCCTTCAGTAAACAACTTAGCATATACCTCAGCTCCCTGTAATTTAATCAGCTCTGATCTATGTACATACAGTAGACTGTTCACATCATTAATGATTAGTCACATATATGCTTTGGTTCTTGGGTTTTTACTATTTTCATTGATCTATAACTGCATGTGGGAATGTTTTAACTTATAGTATAAAGGTTACTCTTTCTTGGGATATAAAATAATTTTTCTTTAATTTGGACCCCAACTATATTCTGAGAGTGTAACTATTATTATACCCACATTTCAGTTTCCTATGTGATGTATTTTTGAGATATTGAAAGCTGAAAATGAAACGACATGGAATCACCCTCAGTCCTTTTTAATGCTCAAAGGCAGATATCTTATCTTATATAAAGTGTTTATTAAAACCAATAAAGGATCAAATCAGCAAAAGTACATTTCATATCCATTTACTGATTGAAGTCATTTAGCCATTTATAGGCTACGTATATATATGACAACAGGCAGGAAGTTGGTTCCATCTGTGTATAAATGGCATCACAGGAACAAGAATCATTAGCAGTCGTTCCTGGTCAGGCTGCATGATGTCTGTTGGATCATGATCTTTATACTTTGCTCTGATCTTTGTGTAGAAAATGGGCAGCGAAGAAGAGCCGAGGGCCAATTGAAAGTCTTCCTGAGCTCATCGCCGTCTGTGGGGGGAAAGAAAACGTATTTGCTTCTATTGTCGGCCAAGAGTTTCAATCAAGTCACGTTGCACAGGTAAGAGTATTATTAATAAATATGTTGCACTGATAGAGAATATAAATGTGAGATGTATGACAGTAGTGAATACTCACCACCTGCTCTGAGAGCTCCACATGTAGCAAACAGTAAATAAACTTCATTTATACTGCGTTTTCTTTTTTTTATGCCTACGCTGAAGTTTTCCTAAAGCGCTTTACAATATCAACTCATTCACACACCAATGGAACTGCAGAAGTGTTAATTACTGCCATGACCACAGTGTCCAGGTTCCACCACAAGCCTGGAGCTTCAACCAATCAGAGTGTCCATTACAAAGACCATGACCTCCCCCCCGTCATGACCCCCCTCTGTGTCAGCTTCTCTAATTAAAACATTAGATGTGCTGCAGTGTTTGTGTCTGACACCCTAAAAAGCGGCGTTCGAAGTCCCTCCCTCTCGCCCTCAGCACAATAAACGATGTGATTGGAGATCAGGAGGGGGCGGGGCCATCATTAGGATAGTTTGAGTTATATAACGTGGATTATTGTCCATGTCAGTGACGTGGGGGTAGGTGGAGCCCTAGATGCACACATTTATTAACGCAATAGAAGGATTTTCTTGCATATATTGAGTGTTTTTTCACTAAAAGGGTGTGACTGAATATAATTTACAGAAAAATTCTAATTCTATTTCAAATTTGGCCTTAATTAAAATATTCAGTTGTTTAAAAAAAAATGTTTGGATTGTTCTTTAGTTTTATTCCATATGTTTTAACAAAACAATAGCAAGAAAAACAAGATGTCATTATATTAAAAAAAAAACCTTTTTTCTTAAAATGTATATGTTTTACAAAAAACAGTCATCTTATTTTTGAAGTTTAGAGTTTAAGGGTTGTTTAGGGTCTGATGGTGGAGTCACGGTACTGTCTGACTCACACTGAACTTTTTCACTAAGAATTTATATGTAGACGACTTGGAAAACCAAACATGTTACACGCACGTTTATTGAATATATTAAACAGACTGTGGAACGTCAACATGTCAGTAAATGAATAATTAAACATGTATGTTAGTGACATAAATAGAGAAAGCAGTGGGCATGCTCTGACCTGCTGCGTCACACGTGAAGTCGCTCTTTTTAAACAGGGAATGAGAATATTTAAATCATACAGAAAACAGGTTTACAGAGCAGTCAAGTGGACAGATGAACCTTCTATTATAATTGTTAGCATTTGACATGCCAATGATGTAGAAGAATGACTTACTTTTGTCACTGTTCATGCTGTGTAGTCATCACCACCAACCTGATCAGATCATAGAAAAGCTCCGGCTGTTTTTCAAACATGACTTTTTATTTCATCTCCATTAGCTTTGGCTGGAGCCATTGCTGCCCTTCCCTTGGAGTCCACACCCAATACAACGGTGTTTTTAGTGCAGTATACAATTACATTCAACACATCACACAACAAAGCAACACAAACAACAACTAAAACAAAAACAACATTCATACAGTCGGACCTATAGTTCCAATTAACAAATCCTTCAACATGTCTTTTAACATCAGATGATTGGTTATATAGCAATATACACTTACAATATGTTAATATTAGGGATGTAACAATTAATCGTAAGGCAGTTAAAAATCGATTCATAGGTATCACGGTTGATATCGATATCCACAAGTGTAGGCGGCAGGCGGAGTCTGCTAATACTTTCTTTCTGGCCGCCTTCTACTCTTAAATATGTTAATAAATGATTCATTGCCCCTTTAGCACCGAAAGAATATCTGTAATATTACTTGAATATCTGTAAAAGTCACGTTTTTCTATTAGCTCTGTCTGCTAGCACAGCTTCTCTTCTTCACTGCAAGAATTTCTGCATGCCAACCGACCACTGTGTTATCAGCGCCCTCTGCTGGTCCAAACAAATATGCAAATATGACGTAAATCAGTGTAATCACGTTTTTTTTTTTTTTAAAGTCCAATTGTTAAGGGACAAAATACATTTTCAGTTGCACTTTTAAAAAGAAAAAGAACCATTATGCAGTTTTGCATTGTTTATTATAGAACCAGAATTTAAATTAATAGGCTTCATTTTCATTTGTATTATTCCTTTATTTATTTCATTCAAGATTTATTTTTAGTTAAATTGCATTGTTTTGAATAGTTTATCAAGGGATTCTTTTGACAATGAAATATAAAAGGAAAATAATACAGTATTTGTCTACAGTCCCATTTTGTAAAATAAATCATGAGAGAATCGTATCGTGAACCCAGTATCGTGAATCGAATCGTATCGGGAGTTGAGTGAATCATTACATCCCTAGTTAATATACATTTACAGTCATTTATCATTCAATGTACATATTACATTTATAGGTCACATAAAGCTAATCAAACCTAATTAATTATATTCAGTAGCTATAATTATACATCATTAGACATCTACAGCTGTTTAGTTTAGTTTAGAGCATTCTACTGTATGTCACCATGGCCCTGTATATCACAGTACTGATACTTCTTCTTCTTTGTTTTAGGTAGAGTTTAGTTTATTAGTTGATTTGACAGGGACAATGTAGAAAATACATTAATCTTACAAAAAGATACTTTGTACCAGATTTAGCTCAGGCTAATTTCCATCTGCAGTCCCCGGGCAGGTGCACACAGTATTAAAACATTACTTTACAAATAACTGTCAGTAGTAATAACAAATACATGCAATATTAGCTGAACAGTAATCGTTTCAAATAATTAGATGCTTTATTTTCAAGAGACCATCACAGCCTAAAATCTGTACAACGTAATAAAAAGCGTTTGCTACAATATTACATTTGTAAAATGTTTGTGTGCTGATGCTGACACAGCTGGTTATCGAGGGTATATTTCTTTAAGTTTTGAGCGAAATGATTCCGATCAGTTTCAGACTGTCAGAGAGTTGATTGTTTAATGGTTTTATATGAAAAGGTAGAGGATCTTTTCAGAAT
The DNA here is from genome assembly GCF_900634775.1 of Gouania willdenowi. Classification (NCBI taxonomy): domain Eukaryota; kingdom Metazoa; phylum Chordata; class Actinopteri; order Blenniiformes; family Gobiesocidae; genus Gouania; species Gouania willdenowi. The sequence continues at coordinate 37,053,374 of NC_041059.1, forward strand.
GGCATAGTTTCTGTGAGAGCGAGATGTTTGGGTCGTTTGTTCACAGTAGAGTTTTATGAATTTTTTACATTGGGGTGGAGCAGTATTATTTTGAACCGGGTTCTTAGATTTGTATATCGAATTAGATTATCCAAACTTAATATTTTATATCTACTGAGATTATTGCAGTGATGATAGCGAAGGGTTTTCTGCCGAGCACTTTTAACGCCTGATTATAGACCGATCTGAGTGGTTTCATTGGCCTGAGACCAACAGGACAAACAGTAAGTGATGTGTGGAGAGATCATGGCATTAAAGTACATGAAAGATGCTTCAGTTGTCAAACTATTCCTAATGTGTCTGTGAAGATATTATATTTAATGGAATTCTTTTAATATGCTTTTTAAAGCGCAGAGTTTGGTCCAAATGGACACCTACATATTTTATCTCTCACGATGTTAATTTTTTGTCCATTAACATAGATTTTAAGCATATCTTTAGTTTTATTGGACCTGGTGAAATACATTCCAACTGTATTTTTTTAAATATTTTGTGTCCAGCAAACATATTTAAGCCAGTTACTTATTTTGTTCATGGCTGAGGACAATTTAGTCGCTACTTGCTCCATATCCCTCTCATGTACGCAGATGACCGCATCGTCTGTGTACATGATGATGTCTATGTCTGTGCACACAGCCAGAAATCATTGGTGTAGATGTTGAACAACAAGGGTCCCAGAATTGCTCCTTGTGGGATCCCAGTTGTGCAGGGCTTCAGTGAGGACAAGACATTATTTACCCTCACACATTGCATCTGATTTGAGAGATATGATTGTGTCCATTGCAATGTCTCCATAGACAGATTATACTGAGAAAGCTTAGACAGGAAGACACTGTGGTCTACCATGTTAAAGGCTCAAAGACACCCACCCTCTGTTCAAGTTGGCCTTTAATCGTATTCTGTGCAGTTTGCACTAAAGGACTAAAGTTATTAACCATTTAACCCATGTGCTGTGACTCCACCCACATTTCAGCATCAGTGCTTTGTGTCCCCACCCTAGGCCTGGTTCTTTCTCAGCCACCTCCCAGTCCTGGAGGTGCAGATGAGTGTGAAGGGCTGGTGGGAGGAGAGCCAGGAGCAGACGGAGCGCCCCCTACCTGCAGCTGGAGCCAAGCTCAGGGACAAGAGCAGCTGGTTAGACGTGCACGCTGACCAGGAGTACGTGCTGCAGGTGTCCCTGAGACGCATCAACCAGGGTCAGCAGAAGGTCAGTACCAGGACGACGACCAGGCCTCCACCGAAAGCTGGCAGAGAAGCTAACATCATCTCCTGTGTGTTCCACAAGCACTGATCTGTGTGTGTCTGTGTGTGTGGTTCCAGAGGAAACAGGACAGTAAGGCTCAGGCTCCCAGGTTCCCTAAGGCCAAGGACGAGGGCTGGTTCCTCATCGTAGGTGAAGTGGAGCGCAGAGAGCTGCTGGCAGTCAAACGTGTCGGATATGTACGGAACCGCACCGTCGTGTCTGTGGCCTTCTACACTCCAGAACACACTGGGAAGTAAGATGAATACACACACACACACACACACACACAGCAGGTGGGCAGTCAGTGAGGAAATAGTAGGAACTTAGTTTATTTTTCAGTTTTCTTTGATTGTTAGTGAGTGTTTGTGAGTTTTGGCACCTGATTGGACAAACTCTGGGACTCCGCCTTCTTCTCATTCTTCTTTATTAAAACGTCCCTTTGGAGCACGAGCAGTAATTATTCATCCAAAATGTTTTACATTAAAATGTGGTTTGAGGTTTTCTAATACAACGATGCTCAATCACACAGCTGTGCACTCACTGCTGAGGTCAGACTAGTGTTAAAATAAAGTCACGTCACTCTGTAGTTGTTCGACACAGTCACAGACACAGTCACAGACACAGTCACAGACACAGACACAGACACAGACACAGACACAGTCACAGACACAGTCACAGACACAGTCACAGACACAGACACAGACACAGTCACAGTCACAGACACAGTCACAGACACAGTCACAGACACAGTAAAGCAATTACGTACAAGATTATTGATTGGTTCATCATTAAGGGATCTAAGGTATGAGCTTATTTGATTTAATTGTGATATGTATTTTGTTGTTTAATGTATGTTAAGTTTAGTATTAGGAGAGAAAAAAGACCTTTTATTCATACATTTTTTGAAAATTTTGCACTTTTGTCAAAATCAGATGTTTGCAACTTTCTGTCCTTGTTCCAGAAAATAGGCCTCAAAAAAGTGACCTGACTGAGGATATATTTAATATATGGACATTTATTATAAGCACATACAGTATAATTAAAGGCCTATTGAATATAAGGATATTGACTGTCTTAAAGGGATCTTCCACTGTTTTTACAAATGTGGCCTAAAACCTTTGAAATGTTCTTATTAGTAGATCTATGCCTAACAAAACACATTATTTTGCACCATATTCGTTTTGTTAACTTTTAAAAAAGGGACTAGTTTACCCTTTTACGACCTGTGCGCCGCCATCTTCAAATCAGGTGATTAATGACGTGGTTAGCCCGTTAGCCTATTGCGTTTTATAATGTGAAGCATACAGGATACATTAGCAGCTTTTTCAGTCTTCATTCCAATAGAACACAATGGGTTAACAAAGGCCTAACCACGTCATCAATGATGTCATTTCAACATGGCGGCACAAAGGGTAGTTTTAGTTTTAAAAGTTAATAAAACAAAATGGTGCAAAATAATGCGTTTTGTTAAGACATTTCAAAGGTTTTAGGCCATATTTGTAAAAACAGAGGAGGATCCCTTTAAGACACAATAAATGAATAAATCATATTTCATATAAACACTAGTTAGACATGCTTCCTCCACAGGTCCACCTGAGAGATGGAACAGAGTAAAGCTGGTCATTACATACACATGTGAACCTTGCACTGCGTGTACTGCTTTCTGTTTCCAGGTGTATCTACACCCTCTACCTGATGAGTGACAGTTACCTGGGCCTGGACCAACAGTACGACATCCACCTGAACGTCACACCTGCCAGCGTCGCTGCACAGGTCAACACTGAGGTGTCGGAGCAGCCACTCGCCGCTAGCCTCTGTTAGCCACGCACCATTAGCCTCAGTCGCAGCAGTAGGTGGGTGGGATCGCCCCATTCTACTCCGTGCCTTAGAATGTATGAGAGGAGAGATATTCAAACTTTAAGAACCAAAATAAAAAAGGTTTGATCAAACTAAAGAACACATAATCGTAGGTGAGATATTTTCCTCTCCCAACATCACACATTTCTCCTCATATCAATAATTGGACTCGAGGATGGAAAGTAGTTTGCAGACTGTATTAATTGTTCTGGGTGTTAATGCACTTTACGTTGGTCAACATTTGTTTTCAGTCACTGAAGGATCTTCATAATGTTTGTTCTATCATCTTTGAACTGGCCTTAAACAAACCCAACACACGCTGAAAATCATTCCCTCATGTTTTGTAAAAGCTTGGAATAATAAAGCAGAGACTCTGATTGTTATTGATTGAATCAAACTTTATTTATTTTGTTCATTTCATGCACAAAACAACATGATGTGCTTCACAGTCAAAAACAATCTCCCAGTGAAAACGTGTGATTATCCCAAATATCACATTTTACCCTCTGGCTCAATCTGACCCCAGAAAATGATTTTCAGAAAATTGTTGACCAAGTTTGTGTGTCAGGCACGTTGTTTATTTGTTGAATACATAAATAAGCCTCTGACGGTGAAACCTTGACCTGTTCTCTAGCGCCACCATCAGGACAAACTTTTAAAGGGGAAGTATTTTAAAAAAAATCACTTTATAATGGTTTTACTACAGTGATAAACATTCATTTAGCCTCATTCAGAGGAAAAAGTTCAGGGAGGGAGCAGTTAGAGTTAATATAAGGGAATGATCAACATCCCACAGTGATGGACCAGTGAGATTAGAACCACTAGTCCCTTTATCCACAGATAATATATCTACGTTCAGTATATAGATAATCCAGTACATAGATAGTCTAGTATAGATGAGGGATTCTTTATTCTTCCCACAAAGGGAAATTTGCATTTCAGTTACATTCCCGTCCAAGAAACATGAAGACAATCACATGTGACATGGGAGGATAGGAGCGGAGAGAACTGTGGGTCACCACTAAGGCAGCACCCCTTAGATGAGAAGTGGAAAAACATACAGTATATACATGTTTATAGATAATCCGAAGCACAGTGGGAGCGCTCACAGTCAGTTCCACTTTTAGTAGACGTTATACCGCCTTGTATCGCCTTTGACATGATCTGACATGTTTGTGACTCAATGAGACGCAGCGGTTGAACAAAACAATGGACTATCACCTTAAATGGACTATTTCTGTGGTTATAAAAGGTGAGGATGACAAGAAAGTGATGTAGCAGCTCTGGTGAGTGTTTGAAACATCTGGAACATCTGACTGACTCTGCTGCTGATGTGATAAACGCACACCGTGGAGCAGCGTTTGTTGGACTCACAATCACAATAGCTGCTTAAATATCCATGTGTTTTACTGTAATGTGCAGTTTTTTTTAGCTGAAAACAATAACAAGTGTGTGGATAGCAAAAGAAAATCACTATGGTGATCACCCTCTCCTACAGATACGCCCACTCATGTATATGCATGAAGGTCCCAAAAACAGCCTGTTTTTAGAAGAGTCATTAAAGTGACTTTTCAGAGGCTAAAACTCCAGGAAACAGGTGAGTTTGGGAAAATAAACCTCAAATACTACGTTGTTGGTGTTAATAGAACAAATGGAGATGGGTGAAAAATAACCTGGACCTTTGAAATAGAATTAATGACCACAAGAGTGTGGACCCTATTGGTTGTGGTGATGATGTGACTTTTTCTGCACCATAAACCCCCACCCCCCACCCCCCCTTTTCTGTAATTCGGGCTTAGGACCGGAAGTGCCAGAGTTATTTTTTTCATTAATTGTTTTTTGTGTGTGCGTGTGTGTGGTTTTACATGTTTGAAAATGTATGGTATAATTGTAATTGAAATATCTGTTGCTTTTGTAAGCGTAATTAAATTGTAATTGAGTTAAGATAATTGACTTTGTAATTGCTAGTGCCATGAAAATTCTATTAAAATTGTCAATTATAAATTAACGCAAGACTGTGGAACCATGTTACAACTCATAAATATAGTTATTGATTATTAAAATGTATTTTATATCAAGCTTTCCCACATTTTACCATTTAAAAAATAAACAAATTGAGGGGTACACTGACAAAAAAAAGATTAGTCTATATTTTCATTACATAGTTATGTGATATATATTTGTTTTTAGTGTATTTTACAGCTGATTTAGAACCTTTTATCAACAGAGATGCTAATAGAAAGCTAACACAAGAGGAAAGTTCACTTTTATTTGGTTATTTATTTCAGGCTCAGTAATTGTGATTCATTTTTATTGAACTTTACTAATTTATAATTCTAATTGACTTTCTGAGGATGAAAAAAAAATTGTAATTTAATTGGAATAGGAATAAATGCTCGTAACTTAATCGGAATTTAATTGTAAGTGATCATGGGTAAATGAAACAGTAATTATAACAGAAAAATGTAATTAAACCCATCAAAGGAACTGAAAGATTACCTTAAAAAATGTAAAAGAACTGATCGATGTAATAAATAAACCTCACACATGGTGAGATAATGAAGAGTTCTCAGTCAGAGGCTGAGATTGTCCTGTACTGTATAACAAAGACAAAAACACATTATTTAACAACAAACAGAGATGATGTAAAGTGTTTGATTTATTTTTTACTTTCAGTTAGTTAAAAAAAAATCAGTTTCAAAACTCAATGTAAATAAAGTTTCCTTTCCTGGTATCTCCTCTGCTGGACACTTTATTATTTAACTTCTAGGACAAAGAAAGTCAACATTCTATCCTGAAACTAAGAAATATTTGATATTTTTTATATAACTAGTGAAAAACTAATAAACAACAAAAGATTATAAGACACAGAGCTGAGCTACAATGTAAAGGATTTTCAATATCAATGAGTGGTGAAATAACTCAAAGTTGGGTCCAAAATAAAAAGTTACATAAAGAAAAATAGTTTTATATCCCA